>NW_027260849.1:0-250950 GCF_045791955.1 Oncorhynchus clarkii lewisi
GGCTTGACCTCCTCCAGAGTAATGTAATAATGGCTTGACCTCCTCCAGAGTAATGTAATAATGGCTTGACCTCCTCCAGAGTAATGTAATAATGGCTTGACCTCCTTCAGAGTAATGTAATAATGGCTTGACCTCCTTCAGAGTAATGTAATAATGGCTTGACCTCCTACAGAGTAATGTAGTAATGGCTTGACCTCCTCCAGAGTAATGTAATAATGGCTTGACCTCCTCCAGAGTAATGTAATAATGGCTTGACCTCCTCCAGAGTGATGTAATAATGGCTTGACCTCCTCCAGAGTGATGTAATAATGGCTTGACCTCCTCCAGAGTGATGTAATAATGGCTTGACCTCCTCCAGAGTGATGTAATAATGGCTTGACCTCCTCCAGAGTAATGTAATAGTGGCTTGACCTCCTCCAGAGTAATGTAATAATGGCTTGACCTCCTCCAGAGTAATGTAATAATGGCTTGACCTCCTCCAGAGTAATGTAATAATGGCTTGACCTCCTCCAGAGTAATGTAATAGTGGCTTGACCTCCTCCAGAGTAATGTAATAATGGCTTGACCTCCTCCAGAGTAATGTAATAATAGCTTGACCTCCTCCAGAGTGATGTAATAGTGGCTTGACCTCCTACAGAGTGATGTAATAGTGGCTTGACCTCCTCCAGAGTGATGTAATAATGTCTTGACCTCCTCCAGAGTAATGTAATAATGGCTTGACCTCCTCAAGAGTAATGTAATAGAAGCCAGGCTTCCCCAAAACATTTACCAAGAAAAAAATAATTAAACATAAAATAATTTAACTTTCATAAAATAATTTAACTGTCTCTTTGTGTTTTCATAGTTTTCCTTCAATTCAGAAGAGGCTGAATGTATCTCACCGGAGAAATCATCCGAGCCAGTGAAACAGCGCCCCTCTGCCTCTATATATGTAGCCATCTATCCGATGCTGTCTGGTCAAAAAGAGTATGATATTGTTGCCGCCTGTAGCATTGAATGCAAGGGAAGCCAGCGAGCATTTGACCTCTAATGATACAAATAAAAGAGTAGCCAATAATAGCCAATCAGCGTTGAGTTAAACTGAGGGAGCACAACTGTGATTGGTCCTGGCACACCAAAAAAAGCATCAAGGGAAGCCAGCTTGGATTTAGCTTCTCACCAATCACATCACATCGAGAACAAAATGTAATTGACAGAAAAAAATGTAATTGTTGCATCTTGTTGTGTTGTCCTCTGATGGCTAGCGAGCTAGCTAAAATTGTCCCTTTCCTAAATTAGCCATGGATGGAGATAGGGATTTAGACTTGCGGTTTTACTTAATTGTCCGTACTGGCCAAGGATTATAAAGGCGATTCTGATCCAACCATTAATTCATACATTGTGCCCCTGGCCTGAGAGGATGGAAGTTCAATATGTAGCTAGATGTAGAAGGCTAATGTTAACTAGCTAACATTGCCCATGAATGGAAGTTACGCTAGCGAGCAAACATTTTAGCCAGGTAGCCTAGGTACAACCATAGACACAGCCACATATATAGATACAGCTACAACCATAGATACAGCTACAACCATAGGCACAACCACAACCATAGATACAGCTACAATCATAGACACAGCTACAACCATAGGCACAACCACAACCATAGATACAGCTACAATCATAGACACAGCTATAACAATAGACATAACCACAACCATAGATACAGCTACAACCAGAGACACAGCCACATATATAGATACAGCTATAACCATAGACACAACCACAACCATAGATACAGCCACAGATATAGATACAGCCACAGATATAGATACAGCTATAACCATAGACATAACCACAACCATAGATACAGCTACAACCATAGACATAACCACAGCCATAGATACAGCTACAACCATAGACACAGCTACAACCATAGACACAACCACAACCATAGATACAGCTACAACCACAGACACAACCAAAGATACAGCTACAACCATAGACACAGCTACAACAATAGATACAGCTACAACCATAGACACAGCTACAACCATAGATACAGCTACAACCATAGACACAGCTACAATAGATACAGCTACCATAGATACAGCTACAACCATAGATACAGCTACAATAGATACAGCTACCATAGATACAGCTACAACCATAGACATAACCACAACCATAGATACAGCTACAACCATAGACACAACCACAACCATAGATACAGCTAGAACCATAGATACAGCTACAACCATAGACACAACCACAGCCAAAGACACAGCTACAACCATAGATACAGCGACAACCATAGACACAACCATAGATATAGCCACAGATATACATACATCTACAACTATAGATACAGCTACAACCATAGACACAGCCACAGATATAGATACAGCTATAACCATAGATACAGCTATAACCATAGATACAGCTACAACCATAGATACAGCTACAACCATAGATACAGCTACAACCATAGATACAGCTACAACCATAGACACAGCTACAACCATAGACACAGCCACAACCATAGATACAGCTACAACCATAGACACAACCACAACCATAGATACATCTACAACCATAGACACAGCTACAGATACAGCTTCAACCATAGATACATCTACAACCATAGATGCATCTACAGATACAGCTTCAACCATAGATACATCTACAACCATAGATACATCTACAACCGTAGACACAGCTACAGATACAGCTTCAACCATGGATACATCAACAGACACATCTTCAACCATAGACACATCTACAGACACAGCTTCAACCATAGATACATCTACAGACACAGCTTCAACCATAGATACATCTACAGCCATATTTAACCCTTATTTTACCAGGTAAAATGACTGGGACCATATTCTCATTTACAGCAACAACCTGGGGAATAGTTACAGGGGAGAGGAGGGGGATGAATGAGCCAATTGTAAGATGGGGATTATTAGGTGGCCATGATGATATGAGGACTAGATTGGGAATTTAGCAAGGACACTAGGGTAAACACACCTACTCTTACAATAAATGCCATGGAATCTTTAGTGACTACAGAGAATCTAGACACACGTTTAACGTCCCATCCAAAAGACAATGCCCTACACAGGGTAATGTCCTCAATCACTGCCCTGGGGCATTGGGATATTGTTTTAGACCAGAGGAAAGGGTGCCTCCTATTGGCCCTCCAACATCACCTGGTCTCCCATCCAAGGACTGACCAGGAAAAAACCTGCTCAGCTTCAGAAGCAAGCCAGCAGTGGGATGCAGTGTGGTATGATGCTGGCTAACCATACACGTAGATGCAGCTACAGCCATAGATATAGCTACAACCGCAGCCAAAGCTACAGCCAGCCAAAGCCACAGCCAGCCAAAGCCAAAGCCACAGCCAGCCAAAGCCACAGCCAGCCAAAGCCACAGCCAGCCAAAGCCACAGCCAGCCAAAGCTACAGCCAGCCAAAGCCACAGCCAGCCAAAGCTATAGCCAGCCAAAGCTACAGCTAGCCAAAGCCACAGCCAGTCAAAGCCACAGACACAGTCCTCCCACTTACAGTCTAACAGTCACGCAGACTGATTACATGGTCGGCCTTGTCTGCTGGTGACATTTCCTGGCCTGCAACGAATGGCTGATGCGAGGCAATCTATGTTTCCATGGAGACCAGCGAGTTGCAGTTGGGTTTAGATGTGCGTGGGGAGCAGAGGGAGCTGATGGAAAGGCCTAGAGGGCCCAGAGGTTTCCACACCACATCTGCGGTCCCACCTGAGCATGATAAGTGGTTCACTCTCCAAACAGGAGTGCATAATTGCAGCGATATTGAATGGATTTAGTTGAATCGCCAAGGCAACCTGAGTCGAGGTTTCGGACTCAGAGAAATCTCACCTCCCTTGCAGCAATATCTCCTTGCTGGCAACCAGGTCAGGTTTCATGATATATTACAAAGGGGACAATATTGGGTTGAGTGTTGAGTGTGTGTGAGTGTGTGTGTGTGGGTGTGGAGGGGGGGGGGCATGCGTGAGACATGGTTGGCTAACCTGCTGCATTCACAACAGCATTGGTGTTCTTATTATCTAACTGTGTATAGATGTTCTGATTGACCCCTGCTTATAGAGGTTCTGATTGACCCCTGTATATAGAGGTTCTGATAGGCCCCTGTGTATAGAGGTTCTGATTGACCCCTGTGTATAGAGGTTCTGATAGACCCCTGTGTATAGAGGTTCTGATAGACACCGGTGTGTAGAGGTTCTGATTGACCCCTGTGTATAGAGGTTCTGATTGACCCCTGTGTATGGAGGTTCTGATTGACCCATGTGTATAGAGGTTCTGATTGACCCCTGTGTATAGAGGTTCTGATTGACCCCTGTCTATGATGGTTTTGGTCCTGAATCAGCAGGGATGCTTTCCCTGTTAGAACGGGTGCTGATATGTAACCATGGCAACAGGGCCAACTTCTAGCTTCAATCACTCTTCAAAAGGTCACATCTGCATGTTTAATAAAGATTAACACACACACACTGCACTTACACACTCATGCACCCACCCACCCACGCACACACGCATGTACGAACACACACACAAACGTACACAGACACAGGCAAACACACACACACACTTACGATGCTAAGCTTCCTCTCTACTTTGACTCCTTTCTTTAAAGAAATTGCTCAATTGCATCATAATTATGCAATAATAAAAGCAAAGAGAATCTACCATCTAATGAATTTTACTGGGAAATCAGCTCAACTAGGAAATGCATAGATATCTGTGGCAGGACATATATTATGCTAAACGATTCATCAGAAACAGATGCTCTGTGTATTTTTGAACAGAACTCTCCATATATCCGTATTAATTAACATTTAAACACTTAAGAAGACACATCAAGGTCATTTAATTAATTAATTCCACTCCTTTCATTCGCCTTCCAAAGATTTGAGACCTCAGATATCTAACAGATGCTAAGCTACTATAAAAGTACTTTTTTGCCCAGCTACCTTAGCAACAGTGACAGGGCGGGCTTGGCGGAATTCATTTGCAGTGTTGACACTTCTATTACAGCTTGGAGAGGTGTTCCATCTTCCAATGTGTTATTGTCAACTCTCAATCGTGCCTCCACTCAAACAATAGGAGTTGGTGTGAAGGGTGAAGGTGTGTGTGACTGATAAAGGGAGCGGTATTCAGCATGTGTGTGTGTGTGTGTGTGTGTGTACCTAGAGGAACGACACAGTGAAGAGATCCATCACAGTTTAAAGGATTAGTCATCTCTGGCCAGGACACCAGGCTCCATCTCAAATGGTATCCTATTGTAGAACACTACTTTTGACCGAGGCCCATAGGGCTCAGGTCAAAAGTAGTGCACTTTATTAGGGAATAGGGTGCCATATGGGACGCAGCACCACAACACCACAAGGACCAGGAACAGGATTGGGAAACAATGGTCTAGGCTCTAGGGGATAGATGTGCTGCTGTTGGGTGAACAGTTTCCAAATGTATTTACATCAGGATATTGTCAATCAAAGGCAATAACAAACATAATGTTAAATTACTATAGTACAAAGTACAACTGTTTCTATTGAGAGATTACTGTCCCAAACCTTGACTACTAAATTTCATGTTTGAAAGTAAATGTTTTTTATTTTATTTCAATAGAACATCTTAAGTTGTTTATTTATGACATTGAAAGATACTGATCTAATTAGTAGTTTTGTTTATATAGAAGAAGTCTCTGTCACTACACCCACTTTAAAAGAGTGTAGTGTGAACATGGCTTAAGCAACAACCCTACAGACATCACCAGGTGATGGGATGCACCCTTCTTCACTATGGACACATGGTGAGTAGTCTGTCTGCAAACACTATGGACACATGGTGAGTAGTCTGTCTGCAAACACTATGGACACATGGTGAGTAGTCTGTCTGCAAACACTATGGACACATGGTGAGTAGTCTGTCTGCAAACACTATGGACACATGGTGAGTAGTCTGTCTGCAAACACTATGGACACATGGTGAGTAGTCTGTCTGCAAACACTATGGACACATGGTGAGTAGTCTGTCTGCAAACACTATGGACACATGGTGAGTAGTCTGTCTGCAAACACTATGGACACATGGTGAGTAGTCTGTCTGCAAACACTATGGACACATGGTGAGTAGTCTGTCTGCAAACACTATGGACACATGGTGAGTAGTCTGTCTG
The DNA here is from genome assembly GCF_045791955.1 of Oncorhynchus clarkii lewisi. NCBI lineage: Eukaryota > Metazoa > Chordata > Actinopteri > Salmoniformes > Salmonidae > Oncorhynchus > Oncorhynchus clarkii. The sequence continues at coordinate 6,195 of NW_027260849.1, forward strand.
CAAACACTTTGGAGAAAATTTGTGAGCAAGTTGGTCAGTCTTTGTGTATTTGTAAGAAGTGTCACTACCGAACATTTAATATATAAAAAAATATGAAGAAGACAATGCTCTCTGATCATTGGCTGGTCACTCCCAACCCATAGGAATCCCTGTCCAGTTGACAACTTTTAAATTGTGGAAGCCCTCAATGGCAACATCTATACCAAAACAAGTTATTTTTCATTTGGAGTCCTTTGTTTATTTCTGTGATTGACACTTGACACCAAAACTCCTGTTATTTTGCCTAAATAAAAATAAGGTGAACTGATAATTTAAACATCTAACAACATAATTAATTTGATGCGTAAGCGATTCAGTCAATCAACAAGTTTCAGATTCATACAATCAACATTGAACATTTTCCAGAGAACAATAGATATTATATTTTCTCTACATTCAATTGAAAATATTTTGAAAATCAGTTTAAAATCCTGTTTTTACTGAATAGAGTAATCTGGTATGCAAATACAATTTCCAAAATGTATCTGTAATAGAAGGTTCATCAGAATGATCACTACTGTCCATGGTTCTCCCTTCACTGCAACTTATAACTAAGTTTCAGAAGTGACACATTTAGTGGGGAGGTAAGGAATTCAGCTAAGCATTTCAAATATGCAATATAAAGTGTGTGACTAGTGTATACTATATGTCTACCTGACATGTGTTGGAAGGCATGTGTGCTGAAAGTTTGGGAGAAGTAGAATACAAAATGTTTCTACACCCAATATACACCACTTCTGTAGAATGACCCCATATAGGGAATAGGCTGTCATTCTGACTGGAAAACACAGCCTTTCTGACAGGTAACAGAAGACAGAAGATCACTGCAGAGGGAACAGCTTACCCTGTCGGTAGACATGCTGGAGTTGATCATTAGGCAGGAGGAATAAACAGTCTTCGACTTCACACGGTTTTCAGGCATGGAGTGTGTGTGTGCATAAGCGTGCATGTGTGCGTATGATTCTGTGTGTGTGTGTGTGTGTGTGTGTGTGTGTGTGACATCATGTATGTCATCTCTATAGGCCCTGTAATGCATGCACTCGAACGCACCTAAACACTATAGAGGGGACTGCATAGTGTGTGTGTGTGTACGTGTGTATGTGTGTGTGCGTGTGCATGTGCATGTGCATGCATGTGTGCTTATGCTAGTGTGCTAAAACAATGTGTGCATCTGAAATGGCACCCTATTCCAGGGCCCTAGTCAAAAGCAGTGCACTATATAGGGAATACCATGATATTTGAGACACAAACCTCCACCTATCCATGCCTGTTCACCTGCCTGGGCTACTGAGCTGAAGCTGAAGCATACACAAACAAGCTACCTGTTACACATTCCATGGACACACATGAAATATGAATGTTCATGGGATGGTTCCTTTACTGAACAGTTGACTATAAATGCCAGCATATTGCCTGCTCAGTATTCTACTGGGGATGTCTCTGGCATTCGTATTACCTAACTCCTACACTCTAAAAAGAAAAGGTTCCTGGAAGATCTTTTAGGGGTTCTTCAAATTGAAGCTGTGGAGGATCCTCTATAAATACCTCGAAGAACCCTTTTCTTCAAAGAACCCCCTTTAATTATTATTATTATTAATCAGCATAACAAGAACGCAATCTTTTGTTTGTTCATGTTTATTATCATTTTAGTGGCAAAGCAGAAGTCAAACATCTAAATATGAGATAAACTCTCAGCAGAGCTTCAAGTTCAATCAGTATATCCTCTGGCGTGTTAATGTGTTGATGACCTTCGTCTCCGTAGCCAGAATGATTTTGCAGTGCATGGTGATTGAGCGGGGGGTGGGGGGTGGGTGGGGGGGGGGGGGGGGGGGGGGGGGGGGGGGGGGGGGGGTTGAAGTCTGTGAATAGAAACATATACAGATGATCAACAAAGCGTGCACCTGACAGTATTGGTTTTGTATTAAATGTGAATGAAAGAACTGTTCACTTTTTTACAACGGTTTTCATACACACACACCTTGTCCAGAGACCTCTGGGATCTTCATTGAAGAGGTCAGGGGGGAGGAAGATGGCTGCTGTGACTGAGTCCTATAATGTTTTAGAGAAACCATTAATACAAATTAGATGATAGTCTACATGTGATCTGCATAACATTATGCGACAAACCAAAACCAATTGTACATATGTGCCTCCTCGTCAGTATACCTGCAGACATCTGGGGCCAATGCAGCTGTAGCCTAAAACATATTCTTACCTCTTTGTTGATTGACATCTGTTGAATTGTGACCATTTTCTGTTTTAGAAATACTTTTAAAAGGGAGAAAGTGCCAAACATTGCCATTTTCACAAATATGGAAAATTTGATGTTATAATCATAAAACAATATACATTTAGTGTCAGTCTTCTAGTAGTGGGTTTGGAGTCAGGCCCAGAGAGCAGAGGGTTCGAATAATTGTATTTATTTCTGGTACAAACGGTCAAGCCAAAAACAGTAGGTGCATAAACTGACCGGCCCAAACACAGGACCCAAACACAGGACCCAAACAGTCTGGAGAAAATAAAATAGGAATGAACATCCACAAACTAACAGAGGAAGAATCCCACACAAACCTAGACGGGCCTAACAGGCTTAAATAGACATAACTCAAGAAATAAAATAAGGGACAGGTGCAACCAATAAGACCAAACGAACAGAAAAGGAAAACGGGATCGGTGGCGGCTAGTAGACCGGCGACGACGACCGCCGAGCGCCGCCCGAACAGGCAGGGGAGCCACCTTCATTGAGAGTCATGATATTTAGATCAAACAAGGCAGAAACCTCAAACTGAGGAGATGTAAAACATGTTCAGTTAAGTACCTGCACCTGCTGTTTTCTCCAATTCAAATCCAAAGTTAGGTTCCTGCAGGAACCTAGGAGGTTCCTCGACGATCCCCACCTCCTATGGGGTTCTTGGAAATACCTTTTAACGGGAATGTTTCAGTGGTACAAATCCTAAGGTTCTTCAGAGATCTTTGTTTATCCTTCATTTATCTATTTATAAAATAGCCATTATATGGTTGAGTGGAAGAAAATGAGAAGAGCCCTGGATAACAGCAACACATGCACTATCAGACGATAACATCATTCATCTACACTGAGCATTTCAACATAAGGGGTCTCACAAATGACACCCTATTCCCTGTACAGTGCACAACTTTTAACCAGAGCCCTTTGGGTCTTGGTCAAAAGTAGTGCACTATCAAAGTAGTGCACTATATAGAGAATGGTGCCATTTGAGACGTAATGACTGACAGTCCTATTCAGCTCAACCCGAGGTCCCCATCAACACTAACAATTCCCTCAGACAACTCATAAAGACAGAACAGTCTCTACTAAGAGGTACATTTGCATGATAATAATATTGTGTCAGTTGGAGCGGCAAAACCTTGGACCCGATATAGCTGAACTGCTCTTCTATTTGACTGACAGCTCTGTGTGTGTGTGTGTGTGTGTGTGTGTGTGTGTGTGTGTGTGTGTGTGTGTGGGTGTGTGTGTGTGTGTCACGGAAGGCTGGTAAGGGGAGGACAGATAATAATTATGGCTGGAATGGAGTCAATGGAAACCATGGAAACCGTGTGTTTGATAACATTCCATCAATTCCGTTCCAGCTATTACTATGACTCTGTCTTCCCTAATTAAGGTGCCACCAGCCACCTGTGGTGTGTGTGTGTGGTCCTCTTCTATCTGACTGACACCTCTGAGGCTCGAGGCTCTAACAGCTGCATGTTGCCTACTGTTGCATTATTCACATTATATTCATAGGTGTCACATAGAATTCAACTAACAGTGATGGCGAAGATGGCAATGCTGATACGTGTGTGTGTGTGTGTGTGTGTGTGTGTGTGTGTGTGTGTGTGTGTGTGTTTGCGTGTGCGTGCGTATGTGTGTGTGTGTGTGTGTGTGTGTGTGTGTGTGTGTGTGTGTGTGTGTGTGTGTGTGTGTGTGTGTGTGTTTGCATGTGTGTGTGTGTGTGTGTGTGTGTGTGTGTGTGTGTGTGTGTGTGTGTGTGTGTGTGTGTGTGTGTGTGTGTGTGTGTGTGTGTGTGTGTGTGTTTGCATGTGTGTGTGTGTGTGTGTGTGTGTGTGTGTGTGTGTGTGTGTGTGTGTGTGTGTGTGTGTGTGTGTGTGTGTGTGTGTGTGTGTGTGTGTGTGTGTGCGTGTGTGTGCGTGTACATGTATTTTATTTTGTAAATGTATTTTAACCTCATATTACCAGGTAACTTGACTGAGACACATTCTCATTTACAGCAATGACCTGTAGAAGAGTTACATGGGGAAGGAGAGGGGATTAATGAGCCAATTGGAAGTTGGGGTTGCCATTATGATATGAGGGTCAGATTGGGACCTCTCTAGGACCTCTCTAGGACCTCCCTAATCTCATTAGGCTCCTGGAATACTGGAATCATAATGATAGGAGTCTGAATGATCATGACTACCCATACCTCTTTCTCTCTCTAAAGCTTTATTGGAATGGAGAGTGTACTCTATCTTTCTCACTCTCTTTCTCTCTCTGTCTCTCCCTCTCCCTCTCTCTGTCCCTCTCTCTTGCTCGCGCTCTGTAGTCAATTCAATCTTTACAACTCAAAAGGCTTTATTGGCATGAAGAGTGCACTCTGTCTCTGTCTCTGTCTTAGTGTTATGAGAAGAGAAGCACCTGTGTAATCTAGGGCAGCCCCTGCTCTCTGCCAGCTCCTGTCTTTGTGGGCCAGGCAGGCAGCCTGCTTGGCATTGGCTGCTGTGATTGTGGTTGAGTCTGGGCCTTGACAAAGAGGCCCTGGGAGTCTGCCGCCTCAATTCAATTAAGCCCCTTAATGACGAAGGCTGGCTCAGGAGCTAGTGGGGAGAGCTGGCGCACTAGTTCGGCAGCGCCACGGGCCACGCACTAATCGCCTCAATGGTTATGCTAACAGGGAGAGAGGAGGGATGGGGGGGGGGGGGGCTGGTCACTTGGTGTGGCCATAAACCCCCACATTGGTGCCACAAAAGAGAGAAGATGATGAAGTGCAGGTTCGTGTAAGAATGCAAGAATGCACAGAAATGCAGTTTATAATGGTTGGCTGGGACCCCACTGTCAGGGGGAGGTGGGATATTTAAAAATACATCTCACAGAGGTTACTGCACATGCATGGAAACACGTTGCATTTAAGCACCCCCTACCTTACCTTTTCAACAAGCCGTCTGAGGTACAACGTTAAGCTGTGAATAAGGTCTATTCAATCCCCCGCTCTTCAACATCTCATTCTGCTCATGTCCTGTAAGACCCACACAATGCAGTTGGTATTCACTTAACAATGCAGACTTACTGAAACTTTGGAGTGGCAGTAGCCTCAAGGTTAGGTTACAGGCAGCCAGCCAAATAACAGAGTATACTTTATTTTCAACAACTTTTGAACATTGGTGAATTTTATATTTTTGCGTCATTGTAGGTCGGTATAAATTTGTATTGTATTCTTTCACAGTTTGACCATGAAAAGCTATGAGCTATGGGAGTTCACTCACAGCTGAATGTAAAGTCGTCCCTGAGAAGCGTAGCTACAATTGTTTTAATTTCATCTCTCATATGTTTCTTTTTTTGTCCTCCAGAGGGGTGTGACCTTTCTCAGTGTATGATCCATCATCTAATCAACTGTATTTCTGAAGCCCTTCTTACATCAGCAGATGACACAAAGTGCTTGTACAGAAACCCAGCCTAAAACCCCAAACAGCAAGAAACGCAGATGTAGAAGCACGGTGGCTAGGAAAAACTCCCTAGAAAGGCAGGAACCTAGGAAGGGTACATGGCCATTAAGGCCAGATCGTTCTTCAAGATGTTCAAACGTTCATAGATGACCAGCAGGGTCATTAGGGTTATCCATCCCACAGACCTAACTTTATAAAAGTCAGCTTTCAAAACAAAGTTACATTCTCCTGAATCAGCCAATGAATGAGCCAGGCCTAAGGTGAATGTTTGTCGGTTATTTCCAAGTCAGAACAAGTCAGAAAATTAATCTTCAGACAGATTGGCAGACAGAATGATGAACACTTGATGCTAAAGATTGACAGTGGATATCAATGAGACCAACCTGCATTCAAAGGTTCAATAAAAAATAATAATAGACAGACTGACAGACTTCCGGCTAACCTATAGATAGATAGAGATTAAATGAAACAAAACACCCACCATCAGCCGGTCTTGCCATCTGTCCCCAGCCAGAGAGGAGAGTTGTCCCCTGGACAGCTGCCTGGCCTGGCTGTACTGTAGCCCCAGCAGGCTGTGCAGTACCTGGCTCTCAGCCCCAACCTCCAGCCAAGCCCTGTCAGCAAGCATGGAGCTCCACACCAGCTGGAGGCCACAGGCATTAGTCTTGAACCTGTGGGGACAAAAGGAGAAAAGAGTTCAGTATCTTTGGTGCTGATATAGACTGGCCACTGTGCTGTCTGCTGCTTTAGGGAGGAGCTTGAGGCCAAGGGCTCAACTAGTATATCCAGATAACGATGCGGTTTAACGCTGGCCTCACACAGTGTAAACATTTCAAATATCTCCACCCGCCATTGCATTTATTTGGGTTGGGTTAGGGTTGGCTAACCCTACCTCTTTTCCTAACCTTAACCTACGTCTCTTTAAACCTCTTAAATGTAAAGTCCTATATTCAGGGACCCTTTTTGATTTGTTTTATTCAATTAAGTCTGGTATGAGAACGGTAGCCCCTATCTGCAAACGCAGGGTATCTGCTGAAAGCTGACTATATTGGCTATTCATTGATGCCTTCAAATCTTTGGTATGACTTACTACCATATATGGGCATACACATGTATAATGGCTGTGCCGATGACCTTATTTCAAGGTGGCTGCTACTTACATTACGGTTAGCGTTGTGAAGTATAAACTAAATTAACACGGAATACGTTGATTCACACCGAAAGCCGGGACTCCACAGATCATGAGGATATCTTATGTGTCTGCCTGTGACCTACCGTTATTCATCACCAGCCTCGAGAGTCAAAATGTTTATTTTACACACCGTTTTCACCAAACAGCAATAATCTTACAAGGTAAGCTTCCATTTGGTGTGTGTTTGAGCTATAGCTACATGGGTGGTATCAAATGAATCCTTAGGTTGGTAGGAACAAATACTGCATATTGCCAATATTATCTGATGATGTATGACTTAATGGCAACATCGAATGTCCACCGAGTGACTATATCTTTGCGCATCAAAAATATGATGTTGCCTGCTTACGCGCTGAGGCATCCATATCTCCTGTATGTCCCCCGACACCACCACAATGTTTGAGAGAGGTTGATGTTGTAGGAATTTAGTTTTTATAGTGAACAATAACTTTAAGGCACATCCAGTGTGCATAAACAGTGCAATTACCACATTAGCACACTTTGGAGATGTTGAAAGGACACCTGAATGTACCCTGGATACCCCAGAACACCACCACAATGTTTGAGTGAAGCTGATATGGTATAAATTGTGTTTTTATGCTGAACAAATAATATTTAGGGATTGCAAATATGTTATAGCACTGGAATTATCTAATGTTCATACATATGTCACTTTGGAGAGGTTTAGAGGGACACACCTGACACAACTTACTAAAACATCTGCCCATTTCTAATTGTTAGATGTATCAATCCCATTTACAGTGCCTTGCGAAAGTATTCGGCCCCCTTGAACTTTGCGACCTTTTGCCACATTTCAGGCTTCAAACATAAATATATATTATATGAAGAATCAACAACAAGTGGCACACAATCATGAAGTGGAACGACATTTATTGGATATTTCAAACTTTTTTAACAAATCAAAAACTGAAAAATTGGGTGTGCAAAATTATTAGTAGTTCTTATTTTCTGGATTTCGTTTTGTATTTTTGTCGATTGCTGAACATTTATCACTTGCTGTAAATAAAACACCTGACTTTACCTGGGAGACTGTTATCCAGCAGCTTCTTGCCATCTCCCTTGGCCTGAGCAAGTTTTCTCAATCCAAACCAGTCAAATGGGAGAAATACGCAGGAATCTGTATTCTGTGTGGGCAAAACATGTAGAAATGTGTGATGTTACACATCTCTCACTCTCGCTCTCTCTCCCTCTTGCTTTCTCTCTCTTTCTTTCACCCTCATCAAACTGGCTAAGGCTTTTTAGAATAGACGTTCAGCGAGGACATCTAGTGTTAGAGATACGTACATGCATTGATGCTCAGGGATTATCATATTGAATGATAATACATTAGAGATAACATAGATTATTCTCTACATGAGTTTGATCAGTAGCCCAGGCCTATGTGATGGAGATAAGTAGGCTGAAGAAAGAAGTGAAGAAGCAAGGCCACACCTTAAGGTGAATGTTCTTTCAGTAGATTAATAATTGTTTTCATATTTGGGGAACACTTTACTTGACGCCCAGCGTCATAACACGTTATGACTTTGTCATAACCATGTCATAATATGTCAAAACAGCTGATATGACTTGTCATAACCATGTCATAATATGTCAAAACAGCTGATGTGACTTGTCATAACCATGTCATAATATGTCAAAACAGCTGATATGACTTGTCATAACCATGTCATAATATGTCAAAACAGCTGATATGACTTGTCATAACCATGTCATAATATGTCAAAACAGCTGATATGACTTGTCATAACCATGTCATAATATGTCAAAACAGCTGATGTGACTTGTCATAACCATGTCATAATATGTCAAAACAGCTGATGTGACTTGTCATAACCATGTCATAATATGTCAAAACAGCTGATATGACTTGTCATAACCATGTCATAATATGTCAAAACAGCTGATATGACTTGTCATAACCATGTCATAATATGTCAAAACAGCTGATATGACTTGTCATAACCATGTCATAATATGTCAAAACAGCTGATATGACTTGTCATCATAACCTGTTATAACATGGACCTACAAAACTTACCACACAAGGCAAAACATTGCATTATACCATAGCCTACATGTCAACAGTATGTTTATGTTGTATATATATTAAATTATCATTGTAATTGCGGACACATTGATGTCAGACATGCACCTACCCTAAAGCTCTGTTGTGGATGACTGGGATGAATGCTGGAGCAGATTTCAGGAGCAGGTCAAGACACCCTCTTTCTGACTGATGACTGTTAAAAGGGCATGTACTGTATGTGATAGGCCTATCTGGCTTATATCATTATGATAGTCATAATCTTTTTTGACTGTCATAAAGTGTCTTCCTAGTCCAAGTAAAGTAACACAGGATGGTCATAAATCTCCATGACAGTGGCAGAAAATTATTTTAAATATGATGAAAAAAACCATGACTAATTTATTAATTACAACATCAACAAAGGATAAAAGAAACAAACTTTTAAACGAAATTACAACACCAACAAAGGATTTAAGAAACAAACTTAAACTAAATCAATTTTCTTTGCAGGGAAAAACTAATTTCTGGGTTTGTGGGTTTTGATACGCCTATGCAGGTCTGATAACCAGTCATAAAATAATGCAATATATGTCACAACAGGTGTAAATATATGGGTCATGACAATGTTTGACCATATTATGACAGGTTATGACATACAGTATTATGATGTGGTTATGACCATGCCATAAAGTGTCATGGCACTGGGTGTCAAGTAAAGTGTCATGGTACTGGGCGTCAAGTAAAGTGTCATGGTACTGGGCGTCAAGTAAAGTGTCATGGCACTGGGTGTCAAGTAAGGTGTTATGGTACTGGGTGTAAAGTAAAGTGTCATGGTACTGGGCGTCAAGTAAAGTGTTATGGCACTGGGTGTCAAGTAAAGTGTCATGGCACTGGGTGTCAAGTAAAGTGTTATGGCACTGGGTGTCAAGTAAAGTGTTATGGCACTAGGTGTCAAGTAAAGTGTCATGGCACTGGGTGTCAAGTAGAGTGTTATGGCACTGGGTGTAAAGTAGAGTGTTATGGTACTGGGTGTCAAGTAAAGTGTTATGGCACTGGGTGTCAAGTAAAGTGTTATGGTACTGGGTGTCAAGTAAAGTGTCATGGTACTGGGCGTCAAGTAAAGTGTCATGGCACTGGGTGTCAAGTAAGGTGTTATGGTACTGGGTGTAAAGTAAAGTGTCATGGTACTGGGCGTCAAGTAAAGTGTTATGGCACTGGGTGTCAAGTAAAGTGTCATGGCACTGGGTGTCAAGTAAAGTGTTATGGCACTGGGTGTCAAGTAAAGTGTTATGGCACTAGGTGTCAAGTAAAGTGTCATGGCACTGGGTGTCAAGTAGAGTGTTATGGCACTGGGTGTAAAGTAGAGTGTTATGGTACTGGGTGTCAAGTAAAGTGTTATGGCACTGGGTGTCAAGTAAAGTGTTATGGCACTGGGTGTCAAGTAAAGTGTCATGGCACTGGGTGTCAAGTAGAGTGTTATGGCACTGGGTGTAAAGTAGAGTGTTATGGTACTGGGTGTCAAGTAAAGTGTTATGGCACTGGGTGTCAAGTAAAGTGTCATGGCACTGGGTGTCAAGTAGAGTGTTATGGCACTGGATGTAAAGTAGAGTGTTATGGCACTGGGTGTCAAGTAGAGTGTTATGGCACTGGGTGTCAAGTAGAGTGTCATGGCACTGGGTGTCAAGTAAAGTGTCATGGCACTGGGTGTCAAGTAAAGTGTCATGGCACTGGGTGTCAAGTAAAGTGTCATGGCACTGGGTGTCAAGTAAAGTGTCATGGCACTGGGTGTCAAGTAAAGTGTTATGGCACTGGGTGTCAAGTAAAGTGTGATGGCACTGGGTGTCAAGTAGAGTGTTATGGCACTGGGTGTAAAGTATAGTGTTATGGCACAAGGTGTCAAGTAAAGTGTCATGGCACTGGGTGTCAAGTAAAGTGTTAACTGGGTGTCAAGTAAAGTGTTATGGCAAAGTGTTATGGCACTGGGTGTCAAGTAAAGTGTTATGGTACTGGGTGTCAAGTAAAGATGGGTGCTGTTAATCAGCTAGGATGTCTATCAGATGTAATTATTAATTCATACATTAATACAACACCTCCTTATGAGAGCAAGGAGCTATTTACTTTTTGCTAATAATCTGCAATCAAAATTAAATTTCTCACTTGGCACAGATATCAGTTCAATGTTTTTATGTACGTTTGGCTGAGTTGTCACCTATTGTGAATTCAGTGTGAAAAAGAGGACATTCCCTTTACATTGATGACTTTTTGTAAATCCAATCAGTTTTCCACATTGATTCCATGTCATCAAGTATGTTTTGTTGTTGTTGAACTGATGTGGAAATGATATTGATTCCATGTCATCAAGTATGTTTTGTTGTTGTTGAACTGATGTGGAAATGATATTGATTCAATGTCATCAAGTATGTTTTGTTGTTGTTGAACTGATGTGGAAATGATATTGATTCCATGTCATCAAGTATGTTTTGTTGTTGTTGAACTGATGTGGAAATGATATTGATTCAACCAGTTTTTTGCCTGGTGGGGTGCTATGCCTTAATGTAATAGGCCAGGGTTTTCAAACCTTTCCTCGGGACCTCCAGCCTTTCCATGTATTGTAACTATTCCACAGCTAGCATGCCTGATTCAACTTGTCAACTAGTCATCAAGCCCTTGAATAGGTGAATCAGGTGAGCTAGTTCAGGGCTACAACAACATTGTGTGGAACGTCTGGGAGAGATGTTTGAAAACCACTGTAGTAGACTTTCAGGCTCTGAGGTTTGATATATCGGCCATTTCAGCACCATGGACAGCGCCCGCCTGACCGCACGAGACTGTAGGGCAGAATGTCGCAAATGAGTGCACTGCAATTTCGCTGCACTGATTGCTTTGAAATAACATAGGCTTTTGTCATTTAGCACGAGTTGTGACGGTGTGTCACCTTTAATTTTCAAGTAGGCAAACGCACATGTGTCCTTTTCAAAATAAAATCCGGAAAATTAACAATCGCTTCTCATTGTGACGTACCGTTTTGGGGCTTTACAGTGATTTGTGATGCTACGCTATGAATCTGTGAACTGGCTTTATTTGAACTATTTTTACTAGATCCATGCACTGCAATGTAGGCAAAAAAATCCTATAGCCTACCATTATTCACATTAGGGAAGGTTATGCAATAATGCAATCCATGTATTTCATAAGCTATAGGGCACAGTTATGATTGCACAAATTAAATATTTTTCTGAAGAAAAAAATACATTGGTTTATTGTAGGTTTTGTGAAACGGGTTCTTTATGTTTGGTGATCTCTGGCTGAGCTGCATACACCGCTGCTCATGCGCCCAGGGTTGAAGGCTGTAGGGTGACTTCAGTTGCAGCATCCTATTTCAGCCTGGTCTCATAGAATAGAAGTAACATAGTAATTCTAATCCTGGATTGGAACGAGTATGATATATTATGGTTGATATGGTTACATAAGGCAGATGATTACTTAAAGGAAAAATGAAAGTAGCCTTGTTGGTTGGAATGGATGGGTGGGCATACAACACAACATCTAGCAACCCAAGGTTGAGAGTTTTATTTTTTAAATTTTATTTCACATTTATTTAACCGGGTAGGCTAGTTGAGAACAAGTTCTCATTTGCAACTGCGACCTGGCCAAGATAAAGCATAGCAATTCGACACATACAACAACACAGAGTTACACATGGAATAAACAAAACATAGTCAATAATACAGTAGAACAAAAGAAAACAAAAAGTCTATATACAGTGAGTGCAAATGAGGTAAGGGAGTTAAGGCAATAAATAGGCCATGGTGGCGAAGTAATTACAATATGGCAATTACACACTGGAATGGTAGATGTGCAGAAGATGAATGTGCAAGTAGAGATACTAGGGTGCAAAGGAGCAAGATAAATAACTAAATTCAGTATGGGGATGAGGTAGGTAGATAGATGGGCTGTTTACAGATGGGCTATGTACAGGTGCAGTGATCTGTGAGCTGCTCTGACAACTGGTGCTTAAAGCTAGTGAGGGAGATATGAGTCTCCAGCTTCAGAGATTTTTGCAGTTTGTTCCAGTCATTGGCAGCAGAAAACTGGAAGGAAATATGACCAAAGGAGGAATTGGCTTTGGGGGTGACCAGTGAGATATACCTGCTGGAGCGCATGCTACGAGTGGGTGCTGCAATGGTGACCAGTGAGCTGAGATAAGGCGGGGCTTTACCTAGCAGAGACTTGTAGATAACCTGCAGCCAGTGGGTTTGGCGACGAGTATGAAACGAGGGCCAACCAACGAGAGCGTACAGGTGGTACAGGTCGGGTAGTTTCTGGAGCTTTGGTGACAGTTCAATTCTCATTGTGGACAATTTTGGCATTTTAGATCGGCTAACTTTTCAAATAATTACTACTTTTCAGCTACTTTTCAACTACTTAGCATGTTAGCTAACTCTTTGCCTAACCTTAACGTTAACCATTTTAGCTAACTCTTCCCCTTCCCCTAACATTTTAAAATAACTCCTAAACTTAACCCTAACCCTATCCCCTAACCTAGCTAACATTAGCCAGCTAGCTAATGTTGGCCACCTAGCCACCTAGCTAGCTTCGTAACATATCATACGTTTTGCTAATTCGTAACAAATTGTATATTTAGAAAATTCGTAACATATTGTACAACGTGCAAATTCGTAAAATATTTTGCATTTTGAAAATTCTTAACAAATAATATGAATTGTAATTTGTAAAATAACACATGAAATGGGTGATGGACATCCACAAATGAATACATGCCATACAAAACGTAACATACCATACCAAAATGAGTATCTCGGATTTACATAAATAATATTTCGAAATGCTCTGAGACCAGGTTGCCTATTTCCAGATCGGAATGAATGGGCAGTTGTTTTCTGTTCATTGCGAAGTAAAGAGGGAGTGCTGAATGTTGCAATAGAGTATCGTCAGTTTACCGCCAGACAGCAGCATCACCTTGACGATGTAGCCGAACAACAACAGCAAACTCGCCAATTTTGATTTGGGACCAACGTTGCTCAATTCAGAGCTCACTGTGTGCTTGCTTTGTCCGGGACGTTAGCGCTGCCACACGACACTTCGGATGAGTCTTGGATAGTGCTCAGGGGAATTTAGCCTAGAGTTCATCACCGTTTTTGTAATGCTTTTCTTTTACAACTAATATTACCATCAGAAGCGTTGCTGATCTTTACCGTGCCAATTATTTAGCTAATGGGTCGTTTTAGTGGATGTTCCCTCATGATTTCAGTGAGAAGATGACTGCATTTACTTTGCTCTGCTCGGTCGTGTGATTGCAGTGGGATAGCGGACGCTCACATTCAACGCTGGACTGAGATAGCATAGTTGTTCTAATCAAATATAAAGATTGTTTTGTTTTTTATCAGTCTCGTGCTTATCTTTGATGACAATTGCCTAGCGCTGGCATAAGTTTGAGTTGCCATAGACCGCCAAAAGACACAGAACCTAAACGTCGTTTCAACTTCTAGTCGTTTTTTTGACAACAGTCTTGACGGAGGAAGAATATGTTGATGAAGGAATATAGAATATGTATGCCGCTCACTGTGGAAGAGGTAAGTTAGGGTACTTATATCTCCCAGTTTTTGTGAACATTTTGCGTTTTCTTCTGTCCTACTAAACCTAAAACTGTGAAAGGTTTAGGCTGTTGCATGGTAGGTATCGCGTTGGTCATTGTATGGAATGTCTACCATGCTAGTTGCAAACTGGATGGAGTAGGTAGTTATGCCATTTTCTTGTGAAGAACTTTTGTACCACACTGATTGTAGGAGCTATTTAGAGTACTGTAGACTAAACCACAGGGTGGTGCTGTTGGAAGTATGCTAGGCCTACGCCATACTTCCCTTGTTTGGTTTATTGGCTTTAAGTGCCAAATCTTCACATGCATATCTAAGACACCAAGCAAAACATGTAGAGATGTTACAGTATGTTGTTGTCTGTGTGTGTCACTCTGCTAGCCTACTCATACGACCATCAGTTAGGACTTGTGTCACTCTGCTATTCTACTCATATGACCATCAGTTAGGACTTGTGTCACTCTGCTAGTCTACTCATACGACCATCAGTTAGGACTTGTGTCACTCTGCTAGCCTACTCATACGACCATCAGTTAGGACTTGTGTCACTCTGCTATTCTACTCATACAACCATCAGTTAGGACTTGTGTCACTCTGCTATTCTACTCATACGACCATCAGTTAGGACTTGTGTCACTCTGCTAGCCTACTCATACGACCATCAGTTAGGACTTGTGTCACTCTGCTAGCCTACTCATACGACCATCAGTTAGGACTTGTGTCACTCTGCTAGCCTACTCATACGACCATCAGTTAGGACTTTTGTCACTCTGCTAGCCTACTCATACGACCATCAGTTAGGACTTGTGTCACTCTGCTAGCCTACTCATACGACCATCAGTTAGGACTTGTCACTCTGCTAGCCTACTCATACGACCATCAGTTAGGACTTGTGTCACTCTGCTAGCCTACTCATACGACCATCAGTTAGGACTTGTGTCACTCTGCTAGCCTACTCATACGACCATCAGTTAGGACTTGTCACTCTGCTAGCCTACTCATACGACCATCAGTTAGGACTTGTGTCACTCTGCTATTCTACTCATATGACCATCAGTTAGGACTTGTGTCACTCTGCTAGCCTACTCATACGACCATCAGTTAGGACTTGTGTCACTCTGTAACTACAATGCCTCTGTAACTGTTTTCCCTCTGGTACAAATATAGAGTTAACTGATCGAAAGTGTTTGCTACCCTTCCCCAGACCTGTGCCTCGACACATTCCTGTATTGGAGCTCTACAGACAATTCCTTCGACCTCCTGGCTTGGTTTTTGCTCTGACATGCACTGTCAACTGTGGGACCTTTTATATAGACAAATCATGTCCAAATCATGTAAATTTACTACAGGTGAACTCCAATCAAGTTGTAGAAACATCTCAAGGATGATCAATGTAAAGAGTATGCACCTGAGCTCAATTTCGAGTCTCATTGCAAAGGGTCTGAATACTTATGTAAATAAGGTATTTCAGTTTTTTTTATTTTTGATAAATTAGCTAACATTTCTAAAAACCTGTTTTCGCCTTGTCATTATGGGCTATTGTGTGTAGATATATATAAAAAAAAATCAATTTTAGAATAAGGTTGTAACATAACAAAATGTGGAAAAGGTGAAGGGGCCTGAACACTTTCCGAATGCACTGTATGTGGGGGTGTTCATTCCCTTAATTTAAAGACACAAGTAAACTCCTGTAATGATCATTAGTATTTCCTATTTGTGTCCTTTTAGGGATGGTTTCTAAGAAATGACTTCATTTAAAAATAACTGGATCGTTCACATGTTGTTCTATAGTGAAAAATATATAAATGCAACATGCAAAAAATGTCAGATTTTTACAGAGTTACAGTTCATATGAGGAAATCAGTCAATGGAAATAAATGAATTGATGGATTTCTCATGACTGGGAATACAAATATGCATCTGTGGGTCACAGATGCCTTTAAAAGGCAGGCGCGTGGATCAGAAAACTAGTCAGTATCTGGAATTTTTCGATGGGAAGTTAAGCCCTAGGAAATTTTGCTTAAATTCATCTAAAAGTTAGCTAATAACAGTGAACCTTTTTTGTGGGATACACGTAAGGCAATTCTACGTCTTGTGGCATATTTTGGTTAAACTATCCTCAATTCAATGGAATGGAATGGAATCACATGTACAGCTGATTCTCAAGATCTTGCACACAAATGAGATGCTATTGAGCCCACACTACTACACTGTCAGAGGCAAGGACTACATGCTTTTTGATTACAAAACTGGGTGGGGTGAATATATTTTATATGACATACATGATTTTTTGTTAACTAGTAAATAGTAGCCTAAATGTGTTTTAAATCATTTCTAACTTTTTAACAATTTATGCTAATTATTTTTTGATACCATGTAGGTTTTAGCATGCTTGAGCCTGCTAACTGAGGAGTGTTAATTCACCTGTTTCCATACATGTTTAATTTTAAAACATTTGTCTTACAAAGGTGTTGTTTAATCTATCTGTTTAACTATTTATCTGTACATGAAATTGTATTTGTTTTTTAAAAACCTATTTAAAAAAAAATCTTTACAGGAAAATGCCACGGGCGCTATCTGATGTGTGGAGACATTTCCCAGCAGCTAATGTAGAAGGAAAAGCTGTGTACTTTTGCAAATACTGTGCCAAATCATATGTGAAAAATGCAACAAAGATGCAGAATCATCTGGCCAAGTGCATAAAGTTCCCTCAGCGCTCACAACAAGCAATCTCTGACAAAAGTCCCTACACTTCTATTCGAGGTGAAAATTATGAATCCGACACCTTAGCGATAGCAACAGCTCATGGTCCTCCTGGAATCTGATGTTTTTTTGACTTAGTGGAGGAACGTAGTCAGAGAAATGCTGATGAATGTCTTGCTCGATCTGTGTATACAACTGGTTCAGCTCTGATGCTCACTGGCAATGTGTATTGGAAGAGATTTCTGAATGTTCTTTGCCCAGCATACACTCCTCTAACCAGACATGCATTGTCTACTCATTTGCTGGATGCAGAGTTCAACAGAGTTTAAGTGAAGGTCAAGCAAATCATAGAGAATGCAGACTGTATTGCAATCATCTCTGATGGGTGGTCGAATGTTCGTGGGCAAGGAATAATTAAACTACATCATCTCCACCCCTCAACCAGTATTCTACAAGAGCACAGAAACAAGGGACAACAGACACACCATTCTCTACATTGCAGATGAGCTGAAGGCAGTCATCAATGACCTTGGACCACAGAAGGTATTTGCACTGGTGACAGACAATGCTGCGAACATGAAGGCTGCTTGGTCTAAAGTGGAGGAGTCCTACCCTCACATCACACCCATTGGCTGTGCTGCTCATGCATTGAATCTGCTCCTCAAGGACATCATGGCACTGAAAACAATGGATACACTCTACAAGAGAGCCAATGAAATGATTAGGTATGTGAAGGGTCATCAAGTTAGAGCAGCAATCTACCTCACCAAGCAAAGTGAGAAGAATAAGAGCACCACATTGAAGCTGCCAAGGAACACCCGTTGGAGAGGTGTTGACATCATGTTTGACAGTCTTCTAGAGGTAAAACAGTCTGCCGATATGGACAGCCCCATCAAGAGGAGTCTCCTGGATTATGTATTTTGGGAGAGAGTGGTAAGCAGCCAGAAACTCCTGAAACCTATAGCAGTTGCCATTGCACGGATTGAGGGACAATTCCATCCTGTCTCATGTTCAGACCCTGCCTGCAGATGTAAGAGAATAAATCCGTATTGCCCTGCCCACTTCACTGTTGCTCCAAGCAGAGGAAACTGCAGTTCTGAAATACATCAAAAAGCGTGAAGACTTCTGCCTGAAGCCCATACATGCCGCAGTGTACATGTTGGACCCCAAGTATGCTGGCAGGAGCATCCTGTCTGGTGCAGAGATCAACAAGGCCTATGGTGTCATCACTACTGTGTCTCGCCACCCTGGCCTGGATGAGGGTAAGGTTCTTGGCAGTCTGGCGAAGTACACTTCCAAGCAAGGGCTTTAGGATGGAAATGCAATATGGCAGTCGTTCCAACATATCTCATCAGCTACCTGGTGGAAGGGACTTTGTGGATCTGAGGCTCTTTCCCCTGTTGCCTCCTCCATCCTCCAAATCCCACCAACATCGGCCGCCTCAGAGCGCAACTGGTCCATGTTTTGGAACACACACACCAAAGCACGCAACAGGCTGACCAATACATGGGTTGAAAAATTGGTGGCCTTCCGGGCAAATTTGAGGCTTTTTGAGCCTGACAACGAGCCATCCTCAACAAGGTTAGAAAGTGATAGTGAAGATGAGGCCTCAGAGTTTGATGTTCAAGAGGTGGACATTGAGGAGGTCCAGGGAGAAGACATGGAAGCCTGAGAGGAAGACAACCAAGGCTTTAGTTTCTAGACTGTCATTTTACAGATGTATGTTGAAAACATTGTTGGGAGATGTGATGGATCATTGGGGATCCTTCAATATTCCCTTTTGTTGTTCAGTGAAATCATCCCATGTGAAGAGGCAACTCATTTAATTAAAGTTAAATTCATAACTAAATCGATTTTTAAATTTCTATTGGAAGGATTTAATCATTTGCAATTATGTCTACTTATGATAAGGTAAAAGGTTTATGTTTATGTCTCCATATGATATGGTAAATATATCCAATGCAAAAAACATCTACATTTCACTGGTATTAATATTAATTTGCATATATTACCATTAATTCCAATATATTCCCGTTAATTCCCACGGAAGGTTTCCACCTCTGAATATTCCCTAAAATGTGCAACCCTATCTGGATGTTTTTAGTTCAGCTCATGAAACATGGGACCAACACTTTACATGTTGTGTTAGTATTTTTGTTCGGTATATAATGTATATTTAAACATTTTGAACTTAAAAAATTAAGCTTTGTAAAAAAAAAAGAGTCAACTCCAAAATTGTATAATGGTTTTATGAGTTCTGTCACATATCATCTCTACAGCTGCATCCCAGACAGGGTCTGTAGTTGTTGTGAAGCACTGTGTGTTGTTCCTGATTAGAGGAAACACTCCCACCGTGGCCACTCTAACCATACAACATTGGTCTGCTGGCACCGCAGTGCTTTTCAATTTTGTCGACAAAATTTTGCAGATGTGTTCACAGGCTGTGGGAGTTTCCTGGCTGCGAGACACTGGCAGTTAATTTACTGCATTCTGGGATGATGAGATACAGTACGTTTGATCTCAGGGGCATTACACTTGATCTTCAATGGGCAGAAAAACTATTTTAGTTCCCTGTGGATTATATTACTGTATCTTCAGAGAGAGAGAGAGAGAGAGAGCTCTGCTACCCACAGACTGTTTGTTTGATGCCAGAATAGGATCCTGAGCCTTCTTTGTTTCATGACCTTGCTGTGTTCTGATACCCCTGCCCTCAGTCATGACCTGAGAGAGGTTTACAGTATATGCAGGGAATGAGGGTATGTGTTCCTGCTAAGGCCAAACAATGATAGCTTGTGGGGGGACAAAAGCCCTTAGTATAGTCCTTCTGGAGAAGTAAGCCTATGACTTCCTGACCTCGCAGCACACAAATCTGCATTTCAGAATCTTTGTTACTTTCTGTCTGACCCTGTGTATCAACTTGTAACTCTTGAACATCTTGGTTGAAATGATAAATTAAGGCCCTCTTCAACCTTTAGATTCCTGTTTGCTATAAGATGATGACCAGAGTTGACACTGCATTCCTCTATTCCTCAGCAAGAGGAATCATCTGTTTCCCCTGAAACATCAATTAGGCCTATTACTGTGTCATAAAGTCACAGGATCCAGGAGTCATTACACCCATTCCAAACATGTCAACACTTCACAAGAACAAGGTTCTCTTACGTAAAAATAAGCTAATTAACCCTTAGTTGCCATGGAAATGTCATAAAGGGGTGTAAGTCATAAAGTCAACCGAAAATCTTTCTGTCACGGCCGTCTGGAAGGGATAAGTAGTCCAAAGCGCAGCGTGGTGAGCGTACATTTTCTTTATTTGATAAAAATGTTGCCAACAAAACAAAGAAACGACCGTGAAGCTTAACGGGGCGATAATGCCACTAACAAAGTTAACTACCCACACTGAAAGGAGGGAAAAAGGGCTACCTAAGTTTGATTCCCAATCAGAGACAACGATCGACAGCTGTCCCTGATTGAGAACCATACCCGGCCAAAACATAGAAATAAAGGAACCTAGAAATCAAAAAATAGAATGCCCACCCCACATCACACCCTGACCTAACCAAATAGAGAAATAAAACGTCTCTCTAAGGTCAGGGCGCAACACTTTCTGCTTATAGAGACACGTACCTATGGACCCTCTTTAGGTCTCTACAGAACATTGACTTAGGTGTTTCTATATGGACCATCTTTAGGTCTCTACAGAACATTGACTGAGGTGTTTCTATATGGACTCTCTGGTCTCTACAGAACATTGACTGAGGTGTTTCTATATGGACTCTGGTCTCTACAGAACATTGACTTAGATGTTTCTATATGGACCATCTTTAGGTCTCTACAGAACATTGACTGAGGTGTTTCTATATGGACTCTCTGGTCTCTACAGAACATTGACTGAGGTGTTTCTATATGGACCATCTTTAGGTCTCTACAGAACATTGATTGAGGTGTTTCTATATGGACCATCTTTAGGTCTCTACAGAACATTGACTGAGGTGTTTCTATATGGACTCTCTGGTCTCTACAGAACATTGACTGAGGTGTTTCTATATGGACCATCTTTAGGTCTCTACAGAACATTGACTGAGGTGTTTCTATATGGACCATCTTTAGGTCTCTACAGAACATTGACTGAGGTGTTTCTATATGGACCATCTTTAGGTCTCTACAGAACATTGACTGAGGTGTTTCTATATGGACTCTCTGGTCTCTACAGAACATTGACTGAGGTGTTTCTATATGGACCATCTTTAGGTCTCTACAGAACATTGACTGAGGTGTTTCTATATGGACTCTCTTTAGGTCTCTACAGAACATTGACTGAGGTGTTTCTATATGGACCATCTCTAGGTCTCTACAGAACATTGACTGAGGTGTTTCTATATGGACCATCTGGTCTCTACAGAACATTGACTGAGGTGTTTCTATATGGACCATCTTTAGGTCTCTACAGAACATTGACTGAGGTGTTTCTATATGGACCATCTTTAGGTCTCTACAGAACATTGACTGAGGTGTTTCTATATGGACTCTCTGGTCTCTACAGAACATTGACTGAGGTGTTTCTATATGGACTCTCTGGTCTCTACAGAACATTGACTGAGGTGTTTCTATATGGACCATCTTTAGGTCTCTACAGAACATTGACTGAGGTGTTTCTATATGGACCATCTTTAGGTCTCTACAGAACATTGACTGAGGTGTTTCTATATGGACTCTCTTTAGGTCTCTACAGAACATTGACGGAGGTGTTTCTATATGGACTCTCTGGTCTCGCAGCAGGTACAGTCCAAACAAACACCTCAGTTACAATGCTTTATTTCCATGGTGACATTGTTTTGCCGTGGAAATGAGAGCGGTGAAGGTTATCCCTTTTAATAGACCGAGCACAGCAGAATAGTTTGACAGATGGCCTCTCATTTAGCTGCTGCGCGGGATGTGCAATTAACAGAAGGGACAGTGAGTTCAGGGTTTTAAGTCATTTTCTTTCAGGACTCTCCGCTTGCAGGTTGAAACTATTCGACTTTCAGAGTCCACTTAAAGGAGGAAATGATCAAAAGGACGAGGTTGAGAATGTTATCATTCAATGGGCATATCTGATGTGCTATATCCTATTACAACCACTTCAAAATAAAAGTATCCTATGTGTGCCATTACCATAACATCACTTCAAGCTCAATTCAATGTTATAGCTCCATAATGTCATGAATGACTAAAATAGCCTTGGCTTTTAATGCGGGACATATCTTTGTTCGATCTGTTCTATCTGTAGGCCATCTGTTGTTTCCAGGTGGTGCTTCAGTTTCTAATTCCCGCCTCCTGGACTTGAGCATATGGAATGGATTTATTTCCTCTTGTAACTACCCATCCCAGATCCGGGAGCGTAATCATCAACTGACACTAATTAGCATAACGCAACGGACATAAATATTACTAGAAAATATTAATATTCATGAAATCACAAGTGAAATATATTGAAACACAGCTTAGCCTTTTGTTAATCACCCTGTCATCTCAGATTTTGAAAATATGCTTTACAGCCAAAGCAAGACAAGCATTTGTGTAAGTTTATCGATAACCTAGCATAGCATTATGCCTAGCTAGCAGCAGGCAACCTGGTCACGAAAATCAGAAAAGCAATCAAATTAAATTGTTTACCTTTGATGATCTTCGGATGTTTTCACTCACGAGACTCCCAGTTAGAGAGCAAATGTTCCTTTTTTCCAAAAATATTATTTTTGAAGCCGAAATACCTCCATTAGTTTTTCACGTTTGGCTGAGAATTCGACCGGAAATTGTGGTCACGACAACGCCGAAAAATATTCCAAATTAGCTCCATAATATCGACAGAAACATGGCAAACGTTGTTTATAATCAATCCTCAAGGTGTTTTTCAAATATCTATTCGATAATATATCAACCGGAACAGATGGCTTCTTAGTAGGAAAGAGAGAAACAATGACCGCATTTGTCCTTTACGCACAAAACACTCTGAGAGACTTCAGCTGACCACTGACGCGTTTTCAAAAGAGAGACTTCAGCTGACCACTGACGCGTTTTTTTTTTCTCAAAATAAAAGCCTGAAACTATGTATTGTGACACTAGACACATTAGGGAAGCCATAGAAAAAGGAATCTGGTTGATATCTCATTCACTGCTCAATAGGGACACATAGGAACGCAGAGGTTTCTAAATAAGAGTCACTTCCTGATTGGATTTTTCTCAGGCTTTCGCCTGCAATAACAGTTCTGTTATACTCACAGACAATATCTTTACAGTTTTGGAAACTTTAGAGTGTTTTCTATCCTAAGCTGTCAATTATATGCATATTCTAGCATCTTGTCCTGACAAAATAGCCCGTTTACTTAGGGAACGTTATTTTTCCAAAAATGAAAATAGTGCCTCCTAGATTCAAGAAGTT
This sequence comes from Oncorhynchus clarkii lewisi, assembly GCF_045791955.1. Classification (NCBI taxonomy): domain Eukaryota; kingdom Metazoa; phylum Chordata; class Actinopteri; order Salmoniformes; family Salmonidae; genus Oncorhynchus; species Oncorhynchus clarkii. The sequence goes on from NW_027260849.1 coordinate 29,885, forward strand.
TTTAAGCTTATTGGTATCTGTAGAGTGTTTGTTGTGTTTTGGTATGTTAGGAATAGTTGGCCTTACTGTCTTCACTACCCCTAGTGTTTCTTTGAGGTCGTAATGATTTAACCATCTACGTGACCAGGTGTACTATTCCCCACAGTTATTAACAAATGAGAACATTGCCTACTCCCCATTGAAGAGACCAAGTGAGAAAGTATCACCCTCTGAAGTCTATCGAACCTCATCCAACCGTATTGTTCTCTCATCAACCCCACCAGTAAATTGTTCTTGTGTGTTGCCGTGTGATTGTGATTATAGGTCTGTCACTATATCACGGCTCTGGACAGGCTTAGTCTAGCTGGCTGAACACTGGCGGTCTGGCCACTGGCTATAAACCAGATGGGGTTCTTTTTTTGGGCTCACTTGTGATTGAAGATTATATTTTCCCTCCCGACCAGGCTGCCGGTTTAATCTGTTGATGATATCACTGGACTGACCTCCAGTCAGTTTGATGACGTGGTCTAGCTCCAGCCAGTTGCATGGCAGTATGGATCTGTCTCAGAATTGAAATGACCCTTTGCATTTGTCTGAATGTTCACAAATAAGTATCTGTCAGATAAAAAACACATTTTTACCTTGAAATATCACAGACACAGTGCTTCAGACACAGTGCTTCAGAGACAGTGCTTCAGAGACAGTGCTTCAGAGGCAGATGGATGTTGGCCTATGCTATATCAAAAGCAAAGACTATATCAAGTGTTGATTATGTAAGCTACTTGTTTCTTTTAGTCCATTCAAGTAGAGAAAATCCTGGTGGTTACCTTGTTCTAACTACATCATAGCTCAATGCGTTTTCCTCAGCGTTGGGTAGGACACTTTCTAAATGTAATCTGTTAGTTACTAGTTACCTGTCCAAAATTGTAATCCGTAACGTAACTTTTGGATTACCCAAACTCAGTAATGTAATCGAATTACATTTCCCCCTTAAGAGGCATGAGAATGCATTTGGTGTCATCATAATGGCCTCTGACTTGTCGTCAGACTCGCTCAGGTGGAATAAACTTAAAGTTGCACCTTTTTTCAATGCTGGAATGAATGTCGTTGAGAAAACAGAAATGTGTAATTTCCCGCAAACATCCTTTCTGCATTTAAAAGTAATCCAAGAAGTAATTTAGTTTTTCAAAAGTATCTGTATTCTGATTACAATATTTTTGCTGGTGATGTAACCGATTACAGTTTGTTTTTTGTAATCATATTACATGTAACTGATTACATGTAAGCAGTTACTACCCAACCCTGGTTTTCCTGTTCTAAACCATTCCATCCCCTGGTGCGGGTCATCTGCATTGCTAATACTTTCCATAAGATAACGGAACTGTCACGACTCTTCTCATCACATGTCATCACTGCATGGCTTGCAGAGCCATCAAGAGAGACATAGAAAAGTGTAATTAAGTCAGAGAATAGATTGTTTTGATGTGTGAAGCTTCGGGGGACACAACTCCATGTTCGCTGCACTGCTTAAGGATTTAGAAAATCAAATCAAACAAATCACATTTGATTTGCTCTGTGATGTGGTCTGTGATGTGCTCTGTGGTGTGTGTGTGCGTGTGTTTAGACTATGCTAGGCTATTTTCTTCTCGCTGAAGCTCTCCCATGGAGCTTGAGGGGCGTGATGGAGTGTCTCTAATGTTGGCCCTGCATTACAATGGTGTCTCATAGCATCTCTCTGAGGCATAAAAAACTAAACTTATTTCTTATAAATAACCAATCATTTTTCTCTCTTGTGAAACAAATGACCAACAACGACACACAGACTAATCTACTGACGAGACAACACAGAGAATGGGTCAATGTCTTTTTCTGTACTGGCTATCAGATGATTTGATTGCGTCTCCCAGAGTTGAGCTTTGAAAGCTCCGGGCAGTGTTCAATAGGCTGAAAACTGGAGAAAACATGTCGAAACGAATAGTCACTACCTGAACTCCAATCAGAATGCTCTTTTAGATTTATTTGTTTCATTATGTTTTTCCGTTTGGTGCCTACTGAACACTACCCAGGAGCTCTATTGTTTCACCAGCTCCCCTGTACTACTCTGCTCTTATGCTCTGCCTTTCCCCACAGGTCCCTACGCTATTGGCATTTGATTTAAAATCACCCACAAACAGCCTCTTATCGGCTGTCTAGTGACACAGGAACACTGCACACAGTTATATGACATCCATGTTTGAGTGATTGAACAGCTAGATCTTAAATCTCATGCAGGGAGACTGAGGAAGGAACAGTGAATGAAATATCAAAGTATTGGGGGCTGAATGAACAACTGGAGTTTGTGTGTGGTGTGCGTGTGCGTACGTGCTTCTGTATTAGAGGTCGACCGATTATGATTTTTCAACGCCGATACCGATTATTGGAGGACCATAAAAGCCGATACCAATTAATCGGCCAATTTTACATTTTAAATTTATTTGTAATAATGACAATTACAACAACACGGAATTAACACTTATTTTAACTTAATATAATACGTCAATAAAATCAATTTAGCCCCAAGTAAATAATGAAACATGTTCAATTTGGTTTAAATAATGCAAAAACAAAGTGTTGGAGAAGAAAGTAAAAGTGCAATATGTGCTCTGTAAGAAAGCTAACATTTCAGTTCCTTGCTCAGAACATGAGAACATATGAAAGCTGGTGGTTCCTTTTAACATGAGTCTTCAATATTCCCAGGTAAGAAGTTTTAGGTTGTAGTTATTATAGGAATTATAGGACTATTTCCCTCTATACCATTTGTATTTCATTAACCTTTGCCTATTGGATGTTCTTATAGGCACTTTAGTATTGCCAGTGTAACAGTATAGCTTCCGTCCCTCTCCTCGCTCCTCTCTGGGCTCGAACCAGCAAAACAACGACAACAGCCACTGTCGAAGCAGTATTACCCATGTAGAGCAAGGGGAACAACTACTAGAAGGCTCAGAGTTAGTGACGTTTGAAATGCTATTAGCGCGTGCTAACTAGCTAGCCATTTCACTTCGGTTACACCAGCCTCATCTCGGGAGTTGATAAGCTTGAAGTCATAAACAGCGCAATGCTTGACGCACAACGAAGAGCTGCTGGCATATAATCTGCTGCTTGTATGGTCAGTCAGATTATATGGCAAGACACGCTAGATAATATCTCGGCGTCCAAAAATACAGATTTCCGATTGTTATGAAAACTTGAAATCGGCCCTAATTAATCGCCCATTCCGATTAATCAGTCGACCTCTATTCTGTATGTGCATTCTGGCTCAAGTCAGTTGTCAGTTTGTTCATTTGGTAGTAGTGCTTTCTTCCCTCACTTTGAAGAGGCTACAGCTGTTCGGGGTGTTACCGCTAACGACTCCCTGATGAGCATCGAGGAAATGTTTAGTATTCAGCTCGCGGGTCACTTGATGTAATCATGTTCCGTAATCATGTTCTGGCATCACAGTGTGAACCAACCAACCCTCTGTCAGCACCACTAACATCACTGACATCCCTATTCTCTATTCACCCAGACAGGTAGGCTAGGTACACAGAAGAAATGACAGTCATCACAGGGGAGTTAGACTGTATAATCACTTTCAAGGTGATACGGTGATTTGATTTGAATCCCCATTAGAAGACGCCATGACAACAACAAGTCATCCTGGGGTCAGACACGTCACGAAAAGTACATTACAAACAAAAATACTCCAAAATGTACCTACTGTACATTGAAAAAACAGTAGACATTACAGACATATAAAAAACCTGTAAGGTAACATTTAACAGCCAATACGTATATTCAGGAGTCAGTATCTGTCCATTGATATGGTCAGCCTTAGTAGATGTACTTTTAATGTTTTCTTCAATGTGAATCGGTTTGAACTTCAGAAAACTTCAGAATAAATGACACTTATTTTGGGACTTATTCCAGACTGTGGGAGGTTACAGAACGTTCCTATAGAAATACATGGTGTGCAGTAGACATGATTTGCTGATCCTGATTCAGCTAATCAAAGTTTTGGAGGATTAGTTGAGTAGTTAAACCAGGTGTTGTCGTGCTGGGCCGGGACAAAAGCCTGCTGGTGGCCAAACCCAGAAGGAAGAACACTACCGTAGCACGTAGCAACAGACTGAACTGCAGGTAATTAAGAGAACACTCTTTCTCCTTTGAATTTAGGCAAATAGAATGTCATGGCAACAGCTTATTCAGTGGCTCTGAGGCTTGTGGCTCATGACAGGCTAAGTAGTTCTGTAATCTCTATCTCATCTCTTTGTATCTCCAATCTCTCTCTGACGATGATGATTATTATTATTGACTGACAGCAACTTGTATTGTATTAATCTCACATTTCAGAAGGAGAGAAACCCATCTTCAATCCTCTGAAATGTGTGTGTGTGTGTGTGTGTAAAACACAGCATAAAACTACAGTATTCTTCATGGTGGCGGAGCTAATTGAAACTAACAGTCTCAGCCTTGCTCTCCAGTCCCCAAGGTAGAGGCTTCTCTGGCTACGAGGGGACCGTTCCCTTGCCTCTGTCTGGATCTCATCGTTCAGACTGGCCTGGCACAGAGAGACCAGACGGAAGGAGACACACTCAGCTATCCCATCTGCTAGATGTCAGGGGGTGAGTGTAGTGTGATATGCAGAACCCTCTCTGTTCCCTCACTGCGTCTCCTCCATGGCCTGGTGGCCAGTCTGTTTCTGCTCCACCATGCCAACTTGCCATTGTCTTGCCAATAATTGGCACCGATGCATTCCAGACTGTTTGGTAAAGCAATGATACAGTGTAGCGTTGTTATAGAAACAGTGATGTGTGCTATAGAGGCTTGCATTTTCAGGCACTCCGTCAAGAATTTGTCCATAAAGGGAAGTGGTCATATTAACACATGATGTAGTTCCTACTAAAGGGTTTGCCTCGTTGCCTCTCCAATGTATGGCAAGGGAGGGAAATGCCTGTAAACAAGGAGGACGTTGTGGTATGTAGCCTACATTGATTTTCATTACAGCACTTGGACTTCCAGTTTGTCTTAAAGTATTTCAACCTCAGTGCTCCTGGTTATTATGGTTCTCATCCAGTAAATTGGCAGTTTAGGATCCTGTTTGGCCTCTTCCTGAACGGAGAGATGAACTGTCCTCTCCTTGTGCTCAGGCCACAGTGTAATGAGGCCTGAAGAATGGAGGGAGCACATAGACAGAATAAAGCAATGAGAGTGTCATTGTTGCTCTGGCAACCACTTTAGATTACAAAGTGTCTACTCTGCATATCCTTGCCAATAAAACTGGATCTGTGTGTGTGTGTGTGTGTGTGTGTGTGTGCGTGCGTGCGTGAGCATGTGTCCATTGAGCTGTCAGTGCCAGCCAGCATTGTGACTGCAGTACTTTTAATCATGCTTTTGGCCTGGACTGGACTTGCTCTAAAGACACCTTGGAGAGGAAATCTCTCTGAATGAAGTGTGTGTGTTGTAGAAAGACTCCAGAGTGTGTTTGTGTGTGTTGTAGAAAGACTCCAGAGTGTGTTTCTGTGTGTTGTAGAATGACTCCAGAGTGTGTTTGTGTGTGTCATAGAAAGACTCCAGAGTGTGTTTGTGTGTCATAGAATGACTCCAGAGTGTGTTTGTGTGTGTCATAGAAAGACTCCAGAGTGTGTTTGTGTGTCATAGAAAGACTCCAGAGTGTGTTTGTGTGTCATAGAATGACTCCAGAGTGTGTTTGTGTGTGTCATAGAAAGACTCCAGAGTGTGTTTGTGTGTCATAGAAAGACTCCAGAGTGTGTTTGTGTGTCATAGAATGACTCCAGAGTGTGTTTGTGTGTGTTGTAGAAAGACTCCAGAGTGTGTTTGTGTGTGTTGTAGAAAGACTCCAGATTGTGTTTGTGTGTGTTGTAGAAAGACTCCAGAGTGTGTTTGTGTGTGTTGTAGAATGACTCCAGAGTGTGTTTGTGTGTGTTGTAGAAAGACTCCAGAGTGTGTTTGTGTGTGTCATAGAAAGACTCCAGAGTGTGTTTGTGTGTGTCATTGAAAGACTCCAGATTGTGTGTGTGTGTGTTGTAGAAAGACTCCAGAGTGTGTTTGTGTGTGTTGTAGAATGACTCCAGAGTGTGTTTGTGTGTGTTGTAGAAAGACTCCAGAGTGTGTTTGTGTGTGTCATAGAAAGACTCCAGAGTGTGTGTGTGTTGTAGAAAGATTCCAGAGTGTTTGTGTGTCGTAGAAAGACTCCAGAGTGTGTGTGTGTTGTAGAAAGACTCCAGAATGTGTGTGTGTGTGTTGTAGAAAGACTCCAGAGTGTGTGTGTGTGTGTTGTAGAATGACTCCAGAGTGTGTTTGTGTGTGTTGTAGAAAGACTCCAGAGTGTGTTTGTGTGTGTTGTAGAAAGACTCCAGAGTGTGTTTGTGTGTGTTGTAGAAAGACTCCAGAGTGTGTTTGTGTGTGTTGTAGAAAGACTCCAGAGTGTATTTGTGTGTGTTGTAGAAAGACTCCAGAGTGTGTTTGTGTGTGTTGTAGAAAGACTCCAGAGTGTGTTTGTGTGTGTGTTGTAGAATGACTCCAGAGTGTGTTTGAGTGTTGTAGAAAGACTCCAGAGTGTGTTTGTGTGTGTTGTAGAAAGACTCCAGAGTGTGTTTGTGTGTGTTGTAGAAAGACTCCAGAGTGTGTTTGTGTGTGTTGTAGAAAGACTCCAGAGTGTGTTTGTGTGTGTTGTAGAAAGACTCCAGAGTGTGTGTGTGTGTGTGTGGACTGACTCAACAATGCATCACTTACACATGCTGTTTGTATCTACAATTGTCAGTCACCAGATGAGCCTATGTCTCCATTAACTTCCACTTCATCACAGCAGGATCACTACAACACTATTCATTCTCAGTGTGACACTCATGGCTATATTCTGATATGAACTGAAATAAAAGCATGACTGTTTCACTAACAAATGGACTTTTAGCAGAGCAGTGTGTCTTTCTCTTCCGCTATCCTCTATAGAACACCTGACAACACTTCAGTAGCCATCCCTTAAAAATCCTCTACAGCAAGGCACATGTCCTATTATACTCCTGTATTACCCTGTAATTCATCCAAGGCTATTAAACCATATCTCAGATAAAGGTAGCTAGCCTTGATATGGCTGTAGTAGCATCTAGTATTATGGAACATGGAGTGTAAATAATAGAGGCTATATCAGGGCTAGTGAAGCAGCAGGAGAACACTAACCTAACGTAGCAGGAGTAGAAAGACATCTGGGCGGAGTGCCAACTTCCCTTTTTCAGGGGAAACGGAAGTTAGGTTGAAAATACTGTATCCCTGAAAACCGAAAACATCTGCTTTCTGTCAACGTCGCTGTGGGTGGGAGGACACTGATGTACTCTCTCACTCTACCTCCCAGCCAATCAGTTGTCAGTGTTACGGTTGAATTATGTCACTGTGTTACTCTGTCTGGAGGACACGGCCCATTAGCTATTACTGTGATGGAGTCTCTCTACCACACACACTTTGGAGTCAGGCAGACTCCCCAGGCAGACTACATTAGAGAATGTCTGCGTCCCAAACGACACCCTGTTCCCTATCAAGTGCACTACTTTTGACCAGGACCCATATTAATGCACTATGTAGGGAATAGGGTGCAATTTGAGAGTCATTCTATGATTTAGCCCAGTTGGGGCTGAAAGAGCCCACTAAGCTTGGCCCACACGGGGTAGTACTGTTTATTCATTTAGAGACGGGCTGTTGATAATGGACAGACTGGGGGTGGAGGGAGAAGTCTGTGGTCAAATATGCTGAGTAATACAGTACCAGTCAAAGGTTTGGACACTCATTGGACCATGAAGGCCTGATTCACACTGTCTCCTCTGAACAGTTGATGTGGAGATGTGTCTCGTACTTGAACTCTGTGAAGCATTTATTTGGGCTGCAATCTGAGGCTGGTAACTCTAATGAACATATCCTCTGCAGCAGAGATAACTCTGGGTCTTCCTTTCCTGTGGTGGTCCTCATGAGAGACAGTTAACTCTAATGAACGTATCCTCTGTAGCAGAGGTAACTCTGGGTCTTCCTTCCCTGTGGTGGTCCTCATGAGAGACAGGTAACTCTAATGAACGTATCCTCTGTAGCAGAGGTAACTCTGGGTCTTCCTTTCCTGTGGTGGTCCTCATGAGAGCCAGTTTCATCATAGCGCTTGATGGTTTTTGTGACGGCACTTGAAGAAACTGCTCCTTATTGACTGACCTTCAAATCTTAAAGTAATGATGGACTGTCGTTCCTCTTTTTTTACTTGAGCTGTTCTTGCCATAATATGGACTTGGTCTTTTAACAAATAGGGCCGTCTTCTGTATACTCCCTACCTTGTCACAACACAACTGATTAGCTCAAACACATCAAGAAAGAAATACCACAAATGAACTTTTAACAAGGCACACCTTCTGAAACACATTCTCACTTACATATTCCTGTCAACAAACTGATATGAAGTAAATGTCATTCAAGTGTTTTCTAATTATACAGTAGTATTTACATGGCTATTAGAACCTGTCTTCTAATGGCTTTCGTTTCCATGGAAAATGACTGATGTGCACCAATGTGAAGTTTATAGGAGCATATTATGTATTTATTAAGTGATTTAAAACGTGTAATTCTGTTACCAAACTGGTAATGGAATTACAAAAAAATCTGTAACGAAATTACTATACTTTTTACTCCTTTTTCTCCATTCAATTGGTAGTTATTCAAATGGTAGTTAGTCTTGTTCCATCGCTGCGACTCCCGTGCCGACTCGAGAGGCAAAGGTCGAGAGCCATGCATCCTCCAAAACCCGACCCTGCCAAGCCGCACTGCTTCTTGACACACAGCTCGCTTAACCCGGAAGCCAGCCGCACCAATGTACGCGACTGAAGTCAGCGAGTATGCATACGGCCCACCACTAGGAGTCGCTTGAGCGCAATAGGACAAGGACATCCCGGCCGGACAAACCCTCCCCTAACCCGGACGACGCTGGCTCTGCGACACAGTCTGGGATCGAACCCGGGTCTGTAGTGATGCCTCTAGCACTGCGATGCAGTGCCTTAGACCACTGTGCCTCTCGGGAGGCCCTGGCCTTGATGTTAACATCCTCAGATGGACTGGACTGGACCAGATCTGAACCTATCATATACAGTGCCTTGCGAAAGTATTCGGCCCCCTTGAACTTTGCGACCTTTTGCCACATTTCAGGCTTCAAACATAAAGATATAAAAATGTGTTTTTTTGTGAAGAATCAACAACAAGTGGGACACAATCATGAAGGGGAACGACATTTATTGGATATTTAAAACTTTTTTAACAAATCAAATACTGAAAAATTGGGTGTGCAAAATTATTCAGCCCCTTTACTTTCAGTGCAGCAAACTCTCTCCAGAAGTTCAGTGAGGATCTCTGAATGATCCAATGTTTACCTAAATGACTAATGATGATAAATACAATCCACCTGTGTGTAATCAAGTCTCCGTATAAATGCACCTGCACTGTGATAGTCTCAGAGGTCCGTTAAAAGCGCAGAGAGCATCATGAAGAACAAGGAACACACCAGGCAGGTCCGAGATACTGTTGTGAAGAAGTTTAAAGCCGGATTTGGATACAAAAAGATTTCCCAAGCTTTGAACATCCCAAGGAGCACTGTGCAAGCGATAATATTAAAATGGAAGGAGTATCAGACCACTGCAAATCTACCAAGACCTGGCCGTCCCTCTAAACTTTCAGCTCATACAAGGAGAAGACTGATCAGAGATGCAGCCAAGAGGCCCATGATCACTCTGGATGAACTGCAGAGATCTACAGCTGAGGTGGGAGACTCTGTCCATAGGACAACAATCAGTCGTATATTGCACAAATCTGGCCTTTATGGAAGAGTGGCAAGAAGAAAGCCATTTCTTAAAGATATCCATAAAAAGTGTTGTTTAAAGTTTGCCACAAGCCACCTGGGAGACACACCAAACATGTGGAAGAAGGTGCTCTGGTCAGATGAAACCAAAATTGAACTTTTTGGCAACAATGCAAAACGTTATGTTTGGCGTAAAAGCAACACAGCTCACACCATCCCCACTGTCAAACATGGTGGTGGCAGCATCATGGTTTGGGCCTGCTTTTCTTCAGCAGGGACAGGGAAGATGGTTAAAATTGATGGGAAGATGGATGGAGCCAAATACAGGACCATTCTGGAAGAAAACCTGATGGAGTCTGCAAAAGACCTGAGACTGGGACGGAGATTTGTCTTCCAACAAGACAATGATCCAAAACATAAAGCAAAATCTACAATGGAATGGTTCAATAATAAACATATCCAGGTGTTAGAATGGCCAAGTCAAAGTCCAGACCTGAATCCAATCGAGAATCTGTGGAAAGAACTGAAAACTGCTGTTCACAAATGCTCTCCATTCAACCTCACTGAGCTCGAGCTGTTTTGCAAGGAGGAATGGGAAAAAATGTCAGTCTCTCGATGTGCAAAACTGATAGAGACATACCCCAAGCGACTTACAGCTGTAATCGAAGCAAAAGGTGGCGCTACAAAGTATTAACTTAAGGGGGCTGAATAATTTTGCACGCCCAATTTTTCAATTTTTGATTTGTTAAAAAAGTTTGAAATATCCAATAAATGTCGTTCCACTTCATGATTGTGTCCCACTTGTTGTTGATTCTTCACAAAAAAATACAGTTTTATATCTTTATGTTTGAAGCCTGAAATGTGGCAAAAGGTCGCAAAGTTCAAGGGGGCCGAATACTTTCGCAAGGCACTGTATGTATATTTAGATTTATGGATGTATGCACATTACAGTGAGTACAGTACAGTAAGTACAGTGAGCAGAGTAGAGTACAATACAGTGAGTAGAATACAGTACAGTGAGCAGAGTAAAGTACAATACAGTGAGCAGAGTAGAGTACAGTGAGTAGAGTAGAGTACAGTACAGTGAGTACAGTACAGTGAGTACAGTACAGTGAGTAGAGTACAGTACAGTGAGTAGAGTAGAGTACAGTAAGTAGACCAGAGTAAAGTGAGTAGAGTACAGTACAGTGAGTACAGTACAGTGAGTACAGTACAGTGAGTACAATGAGTACAGTACAGTGAGTAGAGTAGAGCACAGTACAGTGAGTACAGTACAGTGAGTAGAGTACAGTGAGTAGAGTACAGTGAGTAGACCAGAGTACAGGGAGTAGAGTACAGGGAGTAGAGTACAGGGAGTAGAGTACAGTGAGTAGATTACAGTACAGTACAGTGAGTAGAGTACAGTACAGTACAGTGAGTACAGTACAGTGAGTACAGTACAGTGAGAAGACCAGAGTAAAGTGAGTACAGTGAGTAGAGTACAGTACAGTGAGTAGAGTACAGTACAGTGAGCAGAGTAGAGTACAGTACTGTAAGTAGAGTGAGTAGAGTACAGTGAGCAGAGTAGAGTACAGTACAGTGAGCAGAGTAGAGTACAGTACAGTGAGCAGAGTAGAGTACAGTGAGTAGAGTACAGTGAGTAGAGTACAGTGAGTAGAGTAGAGTACAGTGAGTAGAGTAGAGTACAGTACAGTGAGTAGAGTACAGTGAGTAGACCACAGTACCGTGAGTACAGTACAGTGAGTAGAGTTCAGTACAGTGAGTAGACCAGAGTACAGTGAGTACAGTACAGTGAGTAGAGAAGAGTACAGTACAGAGAGCAGAGTAGAGTACAGTACAGTGAGATCTCTGCTGTGCTGTATTGTTCTGCACTGTACTCTACTGATCTCAGCTGTATTCTTCTGCACTGTACTCTACTGATCTCTGCTGTATTATTCTGCACTGTACTCTACTGATCTCTGCTGTATTACTCTGCGCTGTACTCTACTGATCTCTGCTGTGCTGTATTGTTCTGCACTGTACGCTACTGATCTCTGCTGTATTACTCTGCGCTGTACTCTACTGATCTCTGCTGTATTATTCTGCACTGTACTCTACTGATCTCTGCTGTATTGTTCTGCACTGTACTCTACTGATCTCAGCTGTATTATTCTGCACTGTACTCTACTGATCTCTGCTGTATTATTCTGCACTGTACTCTACTGATCTCTGCTGTGCTGTATTATTCTGCACTGTACTCTACTGATCTCTGCTGTATTATTCTGCACTGTACTCTACTGATCTCCGCTGTGCTGTATTGTTCTGCACTGTACTCTACTGATCTCTGCTGTGTTGTATTGTTCTGCACTGTACTCTACTGATCTCTGCTGTATTATTCTGCACTGTACTCTACTGATCTCTGCTGTATTATTCTGCACTGTACTCTACTGATCTCTGCTGTGCTGTATTGTTCTGCACTGTACTCTACTGATCTCTGCTGTGTTGTATTGTTCTGCACTGTACTCTACTGATCTCTGCTGTGTTGTATTGTTCTGCACTGTACTCTACTGATCTCTGCTGTATTACTCTGCGCTGTACTCTACTGATCTCTGCTGTATTATTCTGCACTGTACTCTACTGATCTCTGCTGTATTGTTCTGCACTGTACTCTACTGATCTCTGCTGTGTTGTATTGTTCTGCACTGTACTCTACTGATCTCTGCTGTGTTGTATTGTTCTGCACTGTACTCTACTGATCTCTGTTGTATTGTTCTGCACTGTACTCTACTGATCTCTGCTGTATTATTCTGCACTGTACTCTACTGATCTCTGCTGTATTGTTCTGCACTGTACTCTACTGATCTCTGCTGTGCTGTATTATTCTGCACTGTACTCTACTGATCTCTGCTGTATTATTCTGCACTGTACTCTACTGATCTCTGCTGTATTACTCTGCGCTGTACTCTACTGATCTCCGCTGTGCTGTATTGTTCTGCACTGTACTCTACTGATCTCAGCTGTATTATTCTGCACTGTACTCTACTGATCTCTGCTGTGTTGTATTGTTCTGCACTGTACTCTACTGATCTCTGCTGTATTATTCTGCACTGTACTCTACTGATCTCTGCCCTATTATTCTGCACTGTACTCTACTGATCTCTGCTGTATTATTCTGCACTGTACTCTACTGATCTCTGCTGTATTACTCTGCGCTGTACTCTACTGATCTCCGCTGTGCTGTATTGTTCTGCACTGTACTCTACTGATCTCAGCTGTATTATTCTGCACTGTACTCTACTGATCTCTGCTGTGTTGTATTGTTCTGCACTGTACTCTACTGATCTCTGCTGTATTATTCTGCACTGTACTCTACTGATCTCTGCCCTATTATTCTGCACTGTGCTCTACTGACCTCTGCTGTATTATTCTGCACTGTACTCTACTGATCTCTGCTGTATTGTTCTGCACTGTACTCTACTGATCTCTGCTGTATTATTCTGCACTGTACTCTACTGATCTCTGCTGTATTGTTCTGCACTGTACTCTACTGATCTCTGCTGTGCTGTATTATTCTGCACTGTACTCTACTGATCTCTGCTGTATTATTCTGCACTGTACTCTACTGATCTCTGCTGTATTACTCTGCGCTGTACTCTACTGATCTCCGCTGTGCTGTATTGTTCTGCACTGTACTCTACTGATCTCAGCTGTATTATTCTGCACTGTACTCTACTGATCTCTGCTGTATTGTTCTGCACTGTACTCTACTGATCTCTGCTGTATTATTCTGCACTGTACTCTACTGATCTCTGCCCTATTATTCTGCACTGTGCTCTACTTATCTCTGCTGTGCTGTATTGTTCTGCACTGTACTCTACTGACCTCTGCTGTATTATTCTGCACTGTACTCTACTGACCTCTGCTGTATTATTCTGCACTGTACTCTACTGATCTCTGTTGTATTATTCTGCACTGTACTCTACTGATCTCTGCTGTGCTGTATTATTCTGCACTGTACTCTACTGATCTCTACTGTATTATTCTGCGCTGTACACCTACTTATCTCTGCTCTGCTGTATTGTTCTGCACTGTACTCTACTGATCTCTGCTGTATTATTCTGCACTGTACTCTACTGATCTGTGCTGTATTATTCTGCACTCTACTCCACTGATCTCTGCTGTATTATTCTGCACTGTACTCTACTGATCTCTGCTGTATTATTCTGCACTGTACTCTACTGATCTCTACTGTGCTGTATTGTTGTGCACTGTACTCTACTGATCTCTGCTGTATTATTCTGCACTGTACTCTATTGATCTCTGCTGTGCTGTATTGTTGTGCACTGTACTCTACTGATCTCTACTGTATTATTCTGCGCTGTACACCTACTTATCTCTGCTCTGCTGTATTGTTCTGCACTGTACTCTACTGATCTCTGCTGTATTATTCTGCACTGTACTCTACTGATCTGTGCTGTATTATTCTGCACTCTACTCCACTGATCTCTGCTGTATTATTCTGCACTGTACTCTACTGATCTCTGCTGTATTATTCTGCACTGTACTCTACTGATCTCTACTGTGCTGTATTGTTGTGCACTGTACTCTACTGATCTCTGCTGTATTATTCTGCGCTGTACACCTACTTATCTCTGCTCTGCTGTATTGTTCTGCACTGTACTCTACTGATCTCTGCTGTATTATTCTGCACTGTACTCCACTGATCTGTGCTGTATTATTCTGCACTCTACTCCACTGATCTCTGCTGTATTGTTCTGCACTGTGCTCTACTGATCTCTGCTGTATTATTCTGCACTGTACTCTACTGATCTCTGCTGTGCTGTATTATTCTGCACTGTACTCTATTGATCTCTGCTGTATTATTCTGCACTGTACTCTACTGATCTCTGCTGTATTATTCTGCACTGTACTCTACTGATCTCTGCTGTATTATTCTGCACTGTACTCCACTGATCTGTGCTGTATTATTCTGCACTGTACTCCACTGATCTCTGCTGTATTATTCTGCACTGTACTCTACTGATCTCTGCTGTATTATTCTGCACTGTACTCTACTGATCTCTGCTGTATTATTCTGCACTGTACTCTACTGATCTCTGCTGTATTATTCTGCACTGTACTCTACTGATCTCTGCTGTATTATTCTGCACTGTACTCTACTGATCTCTGCTGTGCTGTGATATCCAAACTTGTGAAACATGAGTAGAATGACATTCATATTCATAATTCTGCATTTATTTGTGGTACAGATCAGGGACCCATGATGTAATTCTGTTACCTGGTGTAAATCCATTTCACTTACTGCAATTCAATAACACAAATGTATTTTTTCAAACTCAAGGTGACACCCCATTCTTTCTACAGAAATCTTTAAATCTTTATTGGGAGCAGATATTTACGAGTTTTTGGAAGATGTGTTCTCATTAAAATCTGAGGGAGAGATCTTCCTCTAAATTAGTTTTTGTAAAATGTTCTGTGTAAATTGTTGAAGAAGTCCTTGTGCATAGAGTTGTATGGTTTGTTAAAATTTGAAATAATTTATTTTGTTTGGCCTAGATTGTAAAGTGAAATTCCAAACTACAGTGAAAGCTCCAAACTACTGTAAAGTGAAAGCTCCAAACTACTGTAAAGTGAAAGCTCCAAACTACTGTAAAGTGAAAGCTCCAAACTACTGTCAACCAGTCATGTCAATACGGAGCTATACGGAGCCCTTCGCATTGTTACAACATTTGAGAGTCGCACGGCGATGCGGTACGGAGCTCAATTTGGCCTCTGCGTGCCTTCGGAGGCTCCACTATTGCGTCACACCACGTTTTAGGATCAACATAAATTGGGACTTAGGTTATAAAGTATAATGTATCTTTCTTCCAGGGACCTAATGTTAACACATATTCACTGGCCTATATTTTCTACACCATTACCAACCACAGCTATTATGTAACAGCTGTATATATCAACAGCTGTTGTGAGCTGGGCTTTTTTATATCAGTGTTTCAGTGTAGTTTTTCTTTTCCCTGTGTATTCACATGAAGTATTTGGCCTATATGTCTTTGTGACCTGCCATCTCTGGCTGTGCACTGTGTCCAGAACAGCTCTAGTCTCTCCTCTCTCTCCTCTCCTCTCATATCCTTTCCTCTCCTCTCATATCATTTCCTCTCCTACTCCTCTCACCTCTACTCCTCTCACCTCTACTCCTCTCATCTCTACTCCTCTCAACTCTACTCCTCTCATATCCTCTCCTCTCTACTCCTCTCCTATCCTCTCCTCTCCTCTCATATCCTATATCCTCTCCACTCCTCTCATATCCTCTCCTCCTCTCCTCCACTCCTCTCATATCCTCTCCTCTCTACTCCACTCCTCTCCCCCCATATCCTCTCCCCTCATATCCTTTCCTACTCTTCTCCTTTCTACTCCTCTCATATTCTCTCCTATCTACTCCTCTCCTATCCTTTCCACTCCTTTCATATCCTCTCCTCCTCTCATCCACTCCTCTCCTCTCATATCCTCTCCTCTCCTCCAACTGTGTAAGTTTTCCACTCTGAAAAATAAAGATCCTGAGGTCTCATCTCACACACAGTCATCTGTTCTACCATCTGGCGTGAAAAAACACTACTCAGGACTTGAGAGCTTATCTAAGCACAGATGAAAGAGTAGACTCACAACAAAGTAGTGTAATGTACAGTCAGCAAGCTCTGTTTGTTATGTAAGGTCTAATCCAGGCTAAAAACAGGTCTAGGCTTTCATCTACAGTGTAGAAGCTGCTGTATGGAGTTGTGTTACTGTAGAGGGGTGGATATGGTCATGCAAATCCTACTAGGATGGGAACATGTTCTCTGTGTGTGTGGTACAGTCTAAGCATCCTTAGATAGATGGAGGTTCTTATTGGCCTATAATTACATTGGGTTCTTACATGATTGCTTGGTTGATAATGAGCTATCTCTGTTGAGCTAAACAGAGCAGGAAATCTTCTATCACCTTTCTCCCTCCCTCTTACCCCTGCTCACCCCTTCCTCCTGTCTCACTTCCCCTATCTCTCACCCCTCCTCACCCCTTCCTCCTGTCTCACTTCCCCTATCTCTCACCCCTTTCTCCTGTCTCACTTCCCCTATCTCTCACCCCTCCTCACCCCTTTAACCTGTCTCACTTCCCCTATCTCTCACCCCTCCTCACCCCTTTCTCCCTCCTTCACTTCCTCTATCTCTCACCCCTTTCTCCTGTCTCACTTCCCCTATCTCTCACCCCTCCTCACCCCTTTCTCCTGTCTCACTTCCCCTATCTCCTGTCTCACTTCCCCTATCTCTCACCCCTTCTTTAACCTGTCTCACTTCTCCTATCTCTCACCCCTCCTCACCCCTCTGTCTCACTTCCCCTATCTCTCACCCCTCCTCACCCCTTTCACCTGTCTCACTTCCCCTGTCTCACCCATTCCTCCTGTCTCCCCTACCCCTTCCTCCTGTCTCACTTCCCCTATCTCTCACCCCTCCTCACCCCTTTCACCTGTCTCACCCCTCACCCCTCCTCACCCCTTTAACCTGTCTCACTTCCCCTATCTCTCACCCCTCCTCACCCCTTTCTCCTGTCTCACCCCTCCTCTCACTTCTCCTACTCCTCACCCCTTTAACCCTCACTTCTCCTATCTCTCACCCCTCCTCACCCCTTTCTCCTGTCTCACTTCCTCTATCTCTCACCCCTTTCTCCTGTCTCACTTCCCCTATCTCTCACCCCTCCTCACCCCTTTAACCTGTCTCACTTCCCCTATCTCTCACCCCTCCTCACCCCTTCTTTCTCCTGTCTCACTTCCCCTATCTCTCACCCCTCCTCACCCCTTTCCTCCTGTCTCACTTCCCCTATCTCTCACCCCTCCTCACCCCTTTCTCCTGTCTCACTTCCTCTATCTCTCACCCCTTTCTCCTGTCTCACTTCCCCTATCTCTCACCCCTCCTCACCCCTTTAACCTGTCTCACTTCCCCTATCTCTCACCCCTTTCTCCTGTCTCACTTCCCCTATCTCTCACCCCTCCTCACCCCTTCCTCCTGTCTCACTTCTCCTATCTCTCACCCCTCCTCACCCCTTCCTCCTGTCTCACTTCCCCTATCTCTCACCCCTCCTCACCCCTTTAACCTGTCTCACTTCCCCTATCTCTCACTCCTCCTCACCCCTTCCTCCTGTCTCACTTCCCCTATCTCTCACCCCTCCTCACCCCTTTCTCCTGTCTCACTTCCCCTATCTCTCACCCCTCCTCACCCCTTTCTCCTGTCTCACTTCCTCTATATCTCACCCCAAACCTAGTTGACTGTGGACATCCTGCCTCCTCAGGGACAAACCTAGTTTACTGTGGACATCCTGTCCCCTCAGGGACAAACCTAGTTTACTGTGGACATCCTGTCCCCTCAGGGACAAACCTAGTTGACTGTGGACATCCTGTCTCCTCAGGGACAAACCTAGTTGACTGTGGACATCCTGTCCCCTCAGGGACAAACCTAGTTGACTGTGGACATCATGTCTCCTCAGGGACAAACCTAGTTTACTGTGGACATCCTGTCTCCTCAGGGACAAACCTAGTTGACTGTGGACATCCTGCCTCCTCAGGGACAAACCTAGTTGACTGTGGACATCCTGTCTACTCAGGGACAAACCTAGTTTACTGTGGACATCCTGCCTCCTCAGGGACAAACCTAGTTTATTGTGGACATCCTGCCTCCTCAGGGGCAAACCTAGTTTACTGTGGACATCCTGTCCCCTCAGGGACAAACCTAGTTGACTGTGGACATCCTGTCTATTCAGGGACAAACCTAGTTTATTGTGGACATCCTGTCTCCTGAGGAACAAACAATGGCTGCTTTAAATAGAACAGGACTGACACATCCGTGTCTGTGTTAGAGTTAGGGCCACATCTATCACAGCCAGATGAACAGTAGAGAGAGACAGGCTGCAACTGAAGGCACCATACTACTGGGTGTGATGTAGTAGAGTGTAAGGGTCTGTAATACTGGGTGTGATGTAGTAGAGTGTAAGGGTCTGTAATACTGGGTGTGATGTAGTAGAGTGTAAGGGTCTGTAATACTGGGTGTGATGTAGTAGAGTGTAAGGGTCTGTAATACTGGGTGTGATGTAGTAGAGTGTAAGGGTCTGTAATACTGGGTGTGATGTGGTAGTGTAAGGGTCTGTAATACTGGGTGTGATGTAGTAGAGTGTAAGGGTCTGTAATACTGGGTGTGATGTGGTACTGGGTGTGAGTGTAAGGGTCTGTAATACTGGGTGTGATGTAGTAGACTGGGTGTGTGTAAGAGTGTCTGTAATACTGGGTGTGATGTGGTAGAGTGTAAGGGTCTGTAATACTGGGTGTGATGTAGTAGAGTGTAAGGGTCTGTAATACTGGGTGTGATGTAGTAGAGTGTAAGGGTCTGTAATACTGGGTGTGATGTGGTAGAGTGTAAGGGTCTGTAATACTGGGTGTGATGTAGTGGAGTGTAAGGGTCTGTAATACTGGGTGTGATGTAGTAGAGTGTAAGGGTCTGTAATACTGGGTGTGATGTAGTAGAGTGTAAGGGTCTGTAATACTGGGTGTGATGTGGTAGAGTGTAAGGGTCTGTAATACTGGGTGTGATGTAGTAGAGTGTAAGGGTCTGTAATACTGGGTGTGATGTGGTAGAGTGTAAGGGTCTGTAATACTGGGTGTGATGTGGTAGAGTGTAAGGGTCTGTAATACTGGGTGTGATGTAGTAGAGTGTAAGGGTCTGTAATACTGGGTGTGATGTAGTAGAGTGTAAGGGTCTGTAATACTGGGTGTGATGTGGTAGAGTGTAAAGGTCTGTACAGAATGGAGTCGCTCCATTGAACTGTTGATTGGTGCTCATTCAGACAAACAGGAGGACGTATGTGTATACACACCAGAGTGTGCATGCAGCCACGCACACACACCACAACTTCCTCTCACACTCTTCTGAAGGTGTGCAGCATAGTCTGCTGTGGTTTGAACTAGAGGTCGACCGATTAATCGGAATGGCCGATTTATTAGGGCCGATTTTCATACCAATCGGAAATCGGTATTTTTGGGCACCGATTTGCCGATTTTTATTTTATTTTTTATATACCTTTATTTAACTAGACAAGTCAGTTAAGAACACATTCTTATTTTCAATTACGGCCTTGGAACGGTGGGTTAACTGCCTTGTTCAGGGGCAGAACGACAGATTTTCACCTTGTCAGCTCGGGGGATATAATCTTTCAACATTACAGTTAACTAGTCCACCGCAATAACGACCTGCCTCTCTCTCGTTGCACTCCACACGGAGACGGCCTGTTACGCGAATGCAGTAAACCAAGGTAAGTTGCTAGCTAGCATTAAACATATCTTATAAAAAACAATCAATCATAATCACTAGTTAACTACACATGGTTGATGATATTACTAGATATTATCGAGCGTTTCCTGACTGAGTATAATCTGACTGAGCATACAAGTATCTAAGTATCTGACTGAGCGGTGGTAGGCAGAAGCAGGCGCGTAAACATTCACTTTCGTGCGTTTTGCCAGCAGCTCTTCGTTGTGCATCAAGCATTGCGCTGTTTATGACTTCAAGCCTATCAACTCCCGAGATGAGACTCGTGTAACCGAAGTGAAATGGCTAGCTAGTTAGCGCGCGCTAATTGTGATTGTGTTGCTGGTTCGAGCCCAGGGAGGAGCGAGGAGAGGGACGGAAGCTATACTGTTACACTGGCAATACTAAAGTGCCTATAAGAACATCCAATAGGCAAAGGTTAATGAAATACAAATGGTATAGAGGGAAATAGTCCTATAATTCCTATAATAACTACAACCTAAAACTTCTTACCTGGGAATATTGAAGACTCATGTTAAAAGGAACCACCAGCTTTCATATGTTCTCATGTTCTGAGTAAGGAACTGAAATGTTAGCTTTCTTACAGAGCACATATTGCACTTTTACTTTCTTCTCCAACACTTTGTTTTTGCATTATTTAAACCAAATTGAACATGTTTCATTATTTACTTGAGGCTAAATTGATTTTATTTATGTATTATATTAAGTTAAAATAAGTGTTCATTCAGTATTGTTGTAATTGTCATTATTACAAAAAAATATATAAATAAATTGGCCGATTAATCGGTATCGGATTTTTTGGTCCTCCAATAATCGGTATCGTTGTTGAAAAATCATAATCGGTCGACCTCTAGTTTGAACCCTGTGAACTGAGCTCCCACTTCACCATCAGTGAGCCAATGAACCTTGCTCCATCACCTCTGTGAACCGTCAGTCTAATTATAGATCCAGTCTACACAGAGTCTGAAGTCCAACCATAGAGAATCATAGAGATGTCTCTCCACATACATTAAAATGAGCTGAGATTTCAGTCTGTCTGCACGCATAGTGCATACTCTGCCTCCGGCCAGAGGTAGGCTAGGGGTTAATGTAGGCTGTAGCATTGGGCGAGAGACAGCGATATCGTAGACAAGTAGAGAAAAACATGTTCACACACGCAGGGAAAATAACTGAGAATTGACCCGAGCACAGAGGCGAGTGAGTATCCCCGGTTGCCATGGGAACATGTGCAGCGACACTACTGATTAGTCGTCTCTTTGAAGATGAAGTGATGTGTGTATATTCTCCTAGGACCACTTGAGTCTAGCTGACCCATGGCCTCTATCCATTCAGTAGCAGTCATTAAAGTATGCTTACTCACCCCCTCCCACACACACACACACAGAAACACAGATGTAGTCTTTAACACACAGTACCATTTTTCAAAGAAAGGGTGTGAAATGGTTTACTCAAGATGAACTTGTAACCTAAAGTTCAGTGTTTGATGGTGTAACGGTATCATCATTTTAAAGGTCTCCCTGACTGGATCATAACAGACAACACCACTCCACACAGAGACATCAATCCTGCTCCCTGCAAAACACGGTATCATCATTTTAAAGGTCTCCCTGACTGGATCATAACAGATAACACCACTCCACACAGAGACATCAATCCTGCTCCCTGCAAAACACCCTCTGTCTGCATCCCAAATGGCACCCTCTTCCTCATAGGGCTCTAGTCAAAGGTAGTGCACTATATTGCTAACACTGCCTCAGTACAGACCTATTTATATCTTGAGAGGAGACATGGAATACAATGGCATTGAGTTTGGGTAGTCGTGACTGGGAGAGTGTCAATGGCTGCTTCTCATACTAGTGTTTCTCTCTCTCTCTCTCTGGACTGGTCTCTAAAGGGAATATCCCCCTGCTGCCCTCCCCCTTTCTCTCCTCCATACCCCTCCATCTCTGTACCGCCGTCTCTGTCTCTTCCCCACCTCTCCTCTCAGTGAGGGATTGATAGGCATGTTGCTCCGCTGATTGGTTGATTTACTTAATGGGACATACCAGAAAGAGAAAGAGTGTGAGGGAGTGAAATCCCAGTGAGCAGTGAACAGGCACCTTCCCTCTCTGCTCTGCTGTGTAGAGAATGCCTGTCTCCCAAATGGCACCCTATTTCGTATTTAGTGAACTACTTTTGACCAGGAACTATAGGGCTCTGGTCAGAAGTAGTGCACTATTCTATAAATAGTGTCATGACGTTGGCCTCTGAGTATAGCAACCCCATCCCTCGCTCCCTGCCTCCCCCCTTTCCTCCTTCAACTAGGCTGCTGTGGTCAGAGGTCGTAAATTCCTCAGAAGACCCTGCCTCATGGCCACACAGTACTAGAGATAGGGTACGTTTTTCATGGCGACAAAGGAAATCCTTCCACCTCACAGAACTTGAGGTACGAACAAATGTCATGTTCCAGAGAAAGTGTAAAAGATCGGTGAAGAATCCAGCTACGAACTGGTCCGTTTGTCACAACTTGGGAAGCTCAAGAGAGACGGTGTGGCCACATTACCATAACGCTGTTTATATAATAGCCTCAGATATGAGGTTTACATCTAATTGTTGTATAAGATGAATGAGTGAGTATGATACTGTTTGTATAATTGTGTCATATGATTGTGGACTGTTTAATGAAGACAAATACAATTCCCTTTTGATTTGAACTAAATCAGAGGACCGCCCCTGAGCCCAGTTAGGGTCAGACATCCTGGACCGCCCCTGAGCCCAGTTAGGGTCAGACATCCTGGACCGCCCCTGAGCCCAGTTAGGGTCAGACATCCTGGACCGCCCCTGAGCCCAGTTAGGGTCAGACATCCTGGACCGCCCCTGAGCCCAGTTAGGGTCAGACATCCTGGACCGCCCCTGAGCCCAGTTAGGGTCAGACATCCTGGACCGCCCCTGAGCCCAGTTAGGGTCAGACATCCTGGACCGCCCCTGAGCCCAGTTAGGGTCAGACATCCTGGACCGCCCCTGAGCCCAGTTAGGGTCAGACATCCTGGACCGCCCCTGAGCCCAGTGTTAGGGTCAGACATCCTGGACCGCCCCTGAGCCCAGTTAGGGTCAGACATCCTGGGACAGCCCCTGAGCCCAGTTAGGGTCAGACATCCTGGGACAGCCCTCTTCTGCCATTCTGAATAAAACCCAACTTTTAGAAATTATCACCAGACCATGTTTATCTCAATCACGGGAGTACAAAGGTTGCAGACCATTGCTGAATCTTTTAACCATACCACATGGTTAAACTCTTAGACTATCGATACCGACAGAATAAGAACAAGTCTTTGATATTGATTACTAGTCTGCAGCTAGGAATTCGGCATCATTGTGAAGAACGACAACCGCCGAAACATCCAACCTATAACGAATGTCACTTTGAACTATCCCCTCTAATCAAGACAGAGGGAGAGAGACAGACAATTCTACAAAAGAAAGACTTTTCACTAGCGATCAAGACGACACACTAAGCGTAAATATATATGTTGATTGCAATTGTTCCCGAATGAGTGAGCGTTCATGTGTAAAGGATTAGCATTTTAATTGTTATAGTTAACTCTGTAGTGACTTCTTAGTCGACCACCCCCCATTGCCCCTTTGTCTATCAAGCCGCCATGCCGGTTTAGCCCACTAGGGCACATCCTATCATTTCATGTAACCATATTTACTGTTTGTTTATGCATTTCTGTGAATTACTTAGTTAGTAATAAATAAACGATTTAAGACAATTGATGTATGGATGACTCATAGTGAAGACGGGGTTCGTGTAGATAACCAACAATTTACGACGTTTGGAATGAGACTAACGTGAGGTTAAATAAATAAAATCATTAATCAGAAGACTTTTGATCAGATATGAAAATATCTGTAAGGTTATATTGGTAAATTATAACTTTGTAATCTGAATACTTTCCTTGGTGCACCAACTTCCTAGTTAATTACAGTTACATGATTATTCAGTTTAATCACGTAATACTAATTACAGAGAATCTTTGATAAAACAAAGTCTTCAGTTTAATGATGGTAAAGACACAACAACAGTATGGGCTCTGAGTCACACAAAATGACTGACATACAGGCATCCAGGGCTGGCATGCAGCCTGCTCAGCCCTCACATGAACTATATGGTTTTTATAGGCTGTCAGCAAAGTCTAATACTATACAACTAGGATCCACGCTGCTTCTGAAATAGTTTGACCCCTAGCCAGGGCTGCTGCTGGTCTGAATACATCCTGGAGTGCCAACGCAACGCAAGCCAGTCGATGACAATGTGTGTGTGTCAGTGTTTGTGACTGGCGTGTGTGTGTGTGAACATCTACATAGAGGTGTGTGTGTGTGTGTACGTGTATGAATGCTCTATGTACGTTTCAATGCATAATAAAACCTTGGCACACTCTACAGAGGACAGGGTCAGGTTGGCCTTGACCAGATCTGTTTGTTGGGTCTGCTGGGTCGGACAGACAAAATCAACAGATGTCAGAGGGAGGGGGACCCAGCTCCATGCAGGCAGCACCAGCTGTGCCCCATCCTGACTGGCAGTGAGCGGAGAGGTCTTGCAATAGCACGCTGAGCAGATGAGGTGGCCAGAAACAACAACAAGACACAAACACACACACACACACACTCACACACACTAGCACACGCACTCTACACACACACACACACTCACACACACTAACACACGCACTCTAACACACACACACACACACACACACACACACACACACTCACACACACACACACTAGCACACGCACTCTACACACACACACACACACACACTACACACACACACTCACACACACTAGCACACACTAACACACACACTCTACACACACACACTAGCACCCGCACTCTACACACACTAGCACCCGCACTCTACACACACACAATAGCACCCGCACTCTACACACACACACACGCACACACTAGCACTCTACACACACACACTAGCACCCACACTCTACACACGCACACTAACACACTAGCACACACACACACACACTCTACACACACACACTCACACACTAGCACACGCACTCATACACTAGCACACACACTCACACTCTAGCACACGCACTCTACACACACACACTAGCACACGCACTCTACACACTCACACTCACACTAGCACACGCACTCAACACACACACTCACTCACACTAATACACGCACTCTACACACACACTTACACTAGCACTCACACTCACACACTAGCACACGCACTCTACACACACACACTCACACACTAGCACACACACTCATACACTAGCACACACACTCACACTTATACACACACACACTCACACACTAGCACACGCACTCATACACTAGCACACACACTCACACTCTAGCACACGCACTCTACACACACACACTAGCACACGCACTCTACACACTCACACTCACACTAGCACACGCACTCAACACACACACTCACTCACACTAATACACGCACTCTACACACACACTTACACTAGCACTCACACTCACACACTAGCACACGCACTCTACACACACACACTCACACACTAGCACACACACTCATACACTAGCACACACACTCACACTTATACACTAGAACACGCACTCTACACTCACACACTAACACACGCACTCATACACTAGCACACACACTCACACTCACACACTAGCACACGCACTCTACACACACACACTCACACACTAGCACACGCACTCATACACTAGCACACACACTCACACTCTAGCACACGCACTCTACACACTCACACTCACACACTAGCACACTCACTCTACACACACACACTCACACACTAGCACACACACTCTACACACACTCACACACACTAGCACACGCACTCTACACACACACACACACACGCACTCACTCTACACACACACACACTAACACACGCACTCTACACACACACACACTAACACACACACTCTACACACACACACACACAATAACACACGCACTCTACACACACACGCACTCTACATACAGACTCACACACACTAACACACGCACTCTACACACACACTCACACTCACACTAACACAGGCACTCATACACTAGCACACACACTCACACTCACACTCTAGCACACGCACTCTACACACACACACTCACACACTAGCACACGCACTCATACACTAGCACACAAACTCACACTTACACACTAGCACACGCACTCTACACTCACACACTAGCACACTAGCACACGCACTCATACACCAGCACACGCACTCTACACACACACACTCACATACTAGCACACACACTCTACACACACACACTCACACACTAGCACACGCACTCTACACACACACACTAGCACACGCACTCTACACACTCACACACTAGCACACGCACTCTACACACTCACACACTAGCACACGCACTCTACACACTCACACACTAGCACACGCACTCTACACACTCACACACTAGCACACGCACTCTACACACTCTACACACTCACACACTAGCACATGCACTCTACACACACTAGCACACGCACTCTACACACACACACACACACACACACACGCACTCTACACACACGCACTCTACACACACACACACACACACACACTCTACACACACACACGCACTCTACACACACACACACACACACTCTACACACACTAACACACGCACTCTACACACACACACTCACACACTAGCACACACACTCTACACACTCACACTCACACTAGCACACACACTCACACTCACACACTAGCACACGCACTCTACACACACACACTCGCACACTAGCACACGCACTCATACACTAGCACACACACTCACACTCACACATTAGCACACGTACTCTTCACCCACTAGCACACTAGCACACGCACTCATACACTAGCACACGCACTCTACACACACACACTCACACACTAGCACACACACTCATACACTAGCACACACACTCTACACACACACACTCACACACTAGCACACGCACTCATACACTAGCACAAACACTCACACTCACACTCTAGCACACGCACTCTACACACTCACAATCACACTAGCACACGCACTCTACACTCACACACTAGCACACGCACTCATACACTCCTTCAGGTCTGCATTATTGCCTCCGCCAGGTCGTCAGGTCTGCAGTATAGCCTCTGTCAGGTCTGCAGTATAGCCTCCGTCAGGTCTGCAGTATAGCCTCCGTCAGGTCTGCAGTATAGCCTCCGTCAGGTCTGCAGTATAGTTTTGTCAGGTCTGCAGTATAGCCTCCGTCAGGTCTGCAGTATAGCCTCTGTCAGGTCTGCAGTTTAGCCTCTGTCAGGTCTGCAGTATAGCCTCTGTCAGGTCTGCAGTATAGCCTCCGTCAGGTCTGCAGTATAGCCTCCGTCAGGTCTGCAGTATAGCCTCAGTCTGGTCTGCAGTATAGTTTCCGTCAGGTCTACAGTATAGCCTCCGTCAGGTCTGCAGTATAGCCTGCGTCAGGTCTGCAGTATAGCCTCCGTCAGGTCTGCAGTATAGCCTCCGTCAGGTCTGCAGTATAGCCTCAGTCTGGTCTGCAGTATAGTTTCCGTCAGGTCTACAGTATAGCCTCCGTCAGGTCTGCAGTCTATAGCCTCGTCAGGTCTGCAGTATAGCCTTTGTCAGGTCTGCAGTATAGCAGGTCTGCCTGTCAGGTCTGCAGTATAGCCTCCGTCAGTATATGTCTGCAGTATAGCCTCCGTCAGGTCTGCTAGCCTCTGTCAGGTCTGCAGTATAGCCTCCGTCAGGTCAGCAGTATAGCCTCTGTCCGGTCTGCAGTATAGCCAGGTCAGTATAGTTTCGTCAGTCTACAGTATCTGCAGTATAGCCTCAGTCTGGTCTGCAGTATAGCCTCCGTCAGGTCTGCAGTATAGCCTGCGTCAGGTCTGCAGTATAGCCTCCGTCAGGTCTGCAGTATAGCCCGTCAGGTCTGCAGTATAGCCTCCGTCAGGTCTGCAGTATAGCCTCAGTCTGGTCTGCAGTATAGTTTCCGTCAGGTCTACAGTATAGCCTCCGTCAGGTCTGCAGTATAGCCTCCGTCAGGTCTACAGTATAGCCTCCGTCAGGTCTGCAGTATAGCCTGCGTCAGGTCTGCAGTATAGCCTCCGTCAGGTCTGCAGTATAGCCTCCGTCAGGTCTGCAGTATAGCCTCCGTCAGGTTTGTAGAACTGCCTCCGTCAGTTCTGCAGTATGGCCTCCTTCAGGTCAGCAGTATAGCCTCCGTCAGGTCAGCAGTATAGCCTCCGTCAGGTCAGCAGTATAGCTTCCGTCTGGGCTGCAGTATAGTTTCCTTCAGGTCTTGAGTATGGCCTCCTTCAGGTCTGCATTATTGCCTCCGCCAGGTCGTCAGGTCTGCAGTATAGCCTCTGTCAGGTCAGCAGTATAGCCTCCGTCAGGTCAGCAGTATAGCCTCCGTCAGGTCTGCAGTATAGCCTCCGTCAGGTCTGCAGTATAGCCTCCATCAGGTCTGTAGAATAGCCTCCGTCAGGTCTGCAGTATAGCCTCCTTCAGGTCAGCAGTATAGCCTCCGTCAGGTCTGCAGTATAGCCTCCTTCAGGTCAGCAGTATAGCCTCCATCAGGTCAGCAGTATAGCTTCCGTCTGGGCTGCAGTATAGTTTCCGTCAGGTCTGCAGTATGGCCTCCTTCAGGTCTTGAGTATGGCCTCCTTCAGGTCTGCATTATTGCCTCTGCCAGGTCGTCAGGTCTGCAGTATAGCCTTTGTCAGGTCTGCAGTATAGCCTCCGTCAGGTCTGCAGTATAGTTTCTGTCAGGTCTGCAGTATAGCCTCCGTCATGTCTGCAGTATAGCCTCCGTCAGGTCTGCAGTATAGCCTCCGTCAGGTCTGCAGTATAGCCTCTGTCAGGTCTGCAGTATAGCCTCCGTCAGGTCAGCAGTATAGCCTCTGTCCGGTCTGCAGTATAGCCTCCGTCAGGTCAGCAGTATAGTTTCTGTCAGGTCTGCAGTATAGTTTCTGTCAGGTCTGCAGTATAGCCTCCGTCATGTCTGCAGTATAGCCTCTGTCAGGTCTGCAGTATAGCCTCCGTCAGGTCTGCAGTATAGTTTCTGTCAGGTCTGCAGTATAGTTTCCGTCAGGTCTGCAGTATAGTTTCTGTCAGGTCTGCTGTATAGTTTCTGTCAGGTCTGCAGTATAGCCTCCGTCATGTCTGCAGTATAGCCTCCGTCAGGTCTGCAGTATAGCCTCCGTCAGGTCTGCAGTATAGTTTCTGTCAGGTCTGCAGTATAGTTTCTGTCAGGTCTGCAGTATAGCCTCCGTCAGGTCTGCAGTATAGCCTCTGTCAGGTCTGCAGTATAGTTTCCGTCAGTAGTTAATGTGTTGCGTGTGTCTGTGCTCAGAGTATCTGTAGGTCAGTAGTTAATGTTTTGCGTGTGTCTGTGCTTAGAGTATCTGTAGGTCAGTAGTTAATGTGTTGTGTGTGTCTGTGCTCAGAGTATCTGTAGGTCAGTAGTTAATGTGCTGCGTGTGTCTGTGCTCAGAGCATCTCTATGGTCAGTAGTTAATGTGTTGCGTGTGTCTGTGCTCAGAGTATCTCTAGGTCAGTAGTTAATGTGTTGCGTGTGTCTGTGCTCAGAGTATCTGTAGGTCAGTAGTTAATGTGTATCTGTAGGTCAGTAGTTAATGTATTGCATGTGTCTGTGCTCAGAGTATCTGTAGGTCAGTAGTTAATGTGTTGCATGTGTCTGTGCTAGTATCTGTAGGTCAGTAGTTAATTTGGTGCGTGTGTCTGTGCTCAGAGTATCTTTAGGTCAGTAGTTAATGTGTTGCATGTGTCTGTGCTCAGAGTATCTGTAGGTCAGTAGTTAATGTGTTGCATGTGTCTGTGCTCAGCGTATCTGTAGGTCAGTAGTTAATGTGTTGCATGTGTCTGTGCTCAGCGTATCTGTAGGTCAGTAGTTAATGTGTTGCATGTGTCTGTGCTCAGAGTATCTGTAGGTCAGTAGTTAATGTGTTGCATGTGTCTGTGCTCAGAGTATCTGTAGGTCAGTAGTTAATGTGTTGCATGTGTCTGTGCTCAGAGTATCTGTAGGTCAGTAGTTAATGTGTTGCATGTGTCTGTGCTGATCTATTATCTGCTGGTCTGATTGCGCTTCTGTTCTGTAAGGACACTCTGTATGATGGAGCTGTGTGAAGAACAGCCCCATGCTGCCAGGGACCCACGCAGTGTGTGTGTCTGTGTGTGTGTGTGTGCGTGCGTATGTGTGCTGATTCCCACTCCTATCCTGCATGTTCACACCTTGTCTGCCAGCTCAGTGGGCGAGTGGAGAGCAGTGGGATAACTCATCTTCTCCTGCAGGGCCGTGATTAACTGGACCTTATTCCACTGACCCTCTGGCAGCGCACGGACCGACACGCACACCGACACACACACGCGTGCATACACCCCCCGACACGCACACACACGCGTGCATACACGCACCGACACGCACACACACACACGCGTGCATACACGCACCGACACGCACACACACACGCGTGCAGGCACCGACGCGCACACACACACGCTGTTGAATCCTATCAACCATAGTTTGATGATTCACAGTTCACATGAACTATACAGCTCCAAGTTTCAACTCTTGCCATTTTGTTCCAGTTTGTTTAACTCTGTTACCATCCAGCCCTCAATAAGTCCAAACAGTATAACTTCTATCAGAATACTTCATATCATTAGAGACTTGTTTCTTAAACTGTCTCAGAAGTCGTTGGTGGCTGCACTAGTTTGTCTTCTTTGATCATCTGCTGACAAGCTAAAGCTTGTCCTAATAGGACTCCTCACAGCTGTCTTCTGACTGAAGATCAGCTGGACTAATAGGACTCCTCACAGCTGTCTTCTGACTGAAGATCAGCTGGACTAATAGGACTCCTCACAGCTGTCTTCTGACTGAAGATCAGCTGGACTAATAGGACTCCTCACAGCTGTCTTCTGACTGAAGATCAGCTGGACTAATAGGACTCCTCACGGCTGTCTTCTGACTGAAGATCAGCTGGACTAATAGGACTCCTCACAGCTGTCTTCTGACTGAAGATCAGCTGGACTAATAGGACTCCTCACAGCTGTCTTCTGACTGAAGATCAGCTGGACTAATAGGACTCCTCACAGCTGTCTTCTGACTGAAGATCAGCTGGACTAATAGGACTCCTCACAGCTGTCTTCTGACTGAAGATCAGCTGGACTAATAGGACTCCT
Source organism: Oncorhynchus clarkii lewisi (assembly GCF_045791955.1). Classification (NCBI taxonomy): domain Eukaryota; kingdom Metazoa; phylum Chordata; class Actinopteri; order Salmoniformes; family Salmonidae; genus Oncorhynchus; species Oncorhynchus clarkii. The sequence goes on from NW_027260849.1 coordinate 61,282, forward strand.
CACGGCTGTCTTCTGACTGAAGATCAGCTGGACTAATAGGACTCCTCACAGCTGTCTTCTGACTGAAGATCAGCTGGACTAATAGGACTCCTCACGGCTGTCTTCTGACTGAAGATCAGCTGGACTAATAGGACTCCTCACAGCTGTCTTCTGACTGAAGATCAGCTGGACTAATAGGACTCCTCACAGCTGTCTTCTGACTGAAGATCAGCTGGACTAATAGGACTCCTCACAGCTGTCTTCTGACTGAAGATCAGCTGGACTAATAGGACTCCTCACAGCTGTCTTCTGACTGAAGATCAGCTGGACTAATAGGACTCCTCACGGCTGTCTTCTGACTGAAGATCAGCTGGACTAATAGGACTCCTCACAGCTGTCTTCTGACTGAAGATCAGCTGGACTAATAGGACTCCTCACGGCTGTCTTCTGACTGAAGATCAGCTGGACTAATAGGACTCCTCACAGCTGTCTTCTGACTGAAGATCAGCTGGACTAATAGGACTCCTCACAGCTGTCTTCTGACTGAAGATCAGCTGGACTAATAGGACTCCTCACAGCTGTCTTCTCTTCAGCTGGACTGAGCTGTCTTCTGACTGAAGATCAGCTGGACTAATAGGACTCCTCACAGCTGTCTTCTGACTGAAGAATCAGCTGGACTAATAGGACTCCTCACAGCTGTCTTCTGACTGAAGATCAGCTGGACTAATAGGACTCCTCACAGCTGTCTTCTGACTGAAGATCAGCTGGACTAATAGGACTCCTCACAGCTGTCTTCTGACTGAAGATCAGCTGGACTAATAGGACTCCTCACAGCTGTCTTCTGACTGAAGATCAGCTGGACTAATAGGACTCCTCACAGCTGTCTTCTGACTGAAGATCAGCTGGACTAATAGGACTCCTCACAGCTGTCTTCTGACTGAAGATCAGCTGGACTAATAGGACTCCTCACAGCTGTCTTCTGACTGAAGATCAGCTGGACTAATAGGACTCCTCACAGCTGTCTTCTGACTGAAGATCAGCTGGACTAATAGGACTCCTCACAGCTGTCTTCTGACTGAAGATCAGCTGGACTAATAGGACTCCTCACGGCTGTCTTCTGACTGAAGATCAGCTGGACTAATAGGACTCCTCACAGCTGTCTTCTGACTGAAGATCAGCTGGACTAATAGGACTCCTCACAGCTGTCTTCTGACTGAAGATCAGCTGGACTAATAGGACTCCTCACAGCTGTCTTCTGACTGAAGATCAGCTGGACTAATAGGACTCCTCACTAATAGGACTCCTCACGGCTGTCTTCTGACTGAAGATCAGCTGGACTAATAGGACTCCTCACAGCTGTCTTCTGACTGAAGATCAGCTGGACTAATAGGACTCCTCACAGCTGTCTTCTGACTGAAGGTCAGCTGGACTAATAGGACTCCTCACAGCTGTCTTCTGACTGAAGGTCAGCTGGACTAATAGGACTCCTCACGGCTGTCTTCTGACTGAAGATCAGCTGGACTAATAGGACTCCTCACAGCTGTCTTCTGACTGAAGATCAGCTGGACTAATAGGACTCCTCACAGCTGTCTTCTGACTGAAGTCAGCTGGACTAATAGGACTCCTCACAGCTGTCTTCTGACTGAAGATCAGCTGGACTAATAGGACTCCTCACAGCTGTCTTCTGACTGAAGATCAGCTGGACTAATAGGACTCCTCACAGCTGTCTTCTGACTGAAGATCAGCTGGACTAATAGGACTCCTCACAGCTGTCTTCTGACTGAAGATCAGCTGGACTAATAGGACTCCTCACAGCTGTCTTCTGACTGAACTGAAGATCAGCTGGACTAATAGGACTCCTCACAGCTGTCTTCTGACTGAAGATCAGCTGGACTAATAGGACTCCTCACGGCTGTCTTCTGACTGAAGATCAGCTGGACTAATAGGACTCCTCACAGCTGTCTTCTGACTGAAGTCAGCTGGACTAATAGGGACTCCTCACAGCTGTCTTCTGACTGAAGATCAGCTGGACTAATAGGACTCCTCACAGCTGTCTTCTGACTGAAGATCAGCTGGACTAATAGGACTCCTCACAGCTGTCTTCTGACTGAAGGTCAGCTGGACTAATAGGACTCCTCACAGCTGTCTTCTGACTGAAGATCAGCTGGACTAATAGGACTCCTCACAGCTGTCTTCTGACTGAAGATCAGCTGGACTAATAGGACTCCTCACAGCTGTCTTCTGACTGAAGATCAGCTGGACTAATAGGACTCCTCACAGCTGTCTTCTGACTGAAGATCAGCTGGACTAATAGGACTCCTCACAGCTGTCTTCTGACTGAAGATCAGCTGGACTAATAGGACTCCTCACAGCTGTCTTCTGACTGAAGGTCAGCTGTCTTCTGACTGAAGATCAGCTGGACTAATAGGACTCCTCACAGCTGTCTTCTGACTCAGCACATAGGCTCACAGCTGTCTTCTGACTGAAGATCAGCTGGACTAATAGGACTCCTCACAGCTGTCTTCTGACTGAAGATCAGCTGGACTAATAGGACTCCTCACAGCTGTCTTCTGACTGAAGATCAGCTGGACTAATAGGACTCCTCACAGCTGTCTTCTGACTGAAGATCAGCTGGACTAATAGGACTCCTCTCACAGCTGTCTTCTGACTGAAGATCAGCTGGACTAATAGGACTCCTCACAGCTGTCTTCTGACTGAAGATCAGCTGGACTAATAGGACTCCTCACAGCTGTCTTCTGACTGAAGATCAGCTGGACTAATAGGACTCCTCACAGCTGTCTTCTGACTGAAGATCAGCTGGACTAATAGGACTCCTCACAGCTGTCTTCTGACTGAAGATCAGCTGGACTAATAGGACTCCTCACAGCTGTCTTCTGACTGAAGATCAGCTGGACTAATAGGACTCCTCACAGCTGTCTTCTGACTGAAGATCAGCTGGACTAATAGGACTCCTCACAGCTGTCTTCTGACTGAAGATCAGCTGGACTAATAGGACTCCTCACAGCTGTCTTCTGACTGAAGATCAGCTGGACTAATAGGACTCCTCACAGCTGTCTTCTGACTGAAGATCAGCTGGACTAATAGGACTCCTCACAGCTGTCTTCTGACTGAAGATCAGCTGGACTAATAGGACTCCTCACAGCTGTCTTCTGACTGAAGATCAGCTGGACTAATAGGACTCCTCACAGCTGTCTTCTGACTGAAGTCAGCTGGACTAATAGGACTCCTCACAGCTGTCTTCTGACTGAAGATCAGCTGGACTAATAGGACTCCTCACAGCTGTCTTCTGACTGAAGATCAGCTGGACTAATAGGACTCCTCACAGCTGTCTTCTGACTGAAGATCAGCTGGACTAATAGGACTCCTCACAGCTGTCTTCTGACTGAAGATCAGCTGGACTAATAGGACTCCTCACAGCTGTCTTCTGACTGAAGTCAGCTGGACTAATAGGACTCCTCACAGCTGTCTTCTGACTGAAGATCAGCTGGACTAATAGGACTCCTCACAGCTGTCTTCTGACTGAAGATCAGCTGGACTAATAGGACTCCTCACAGCTGTCTTCTGACTGAAGATCAGCTGGACTAATAGGACTCCTCACAGCTGTCTTCTGACTGAAGGTCAGCTGGACTAATAGGACTCCTCACAGCTGTCTTCTGACTGAAGGTCAGCTGGACTAATAGGACTCCTCACAGCTGTCTTCTGACTGAAGATCAGCTGGACTAATAGGACTCCTCACAGCTGTCTTCTGACTGAAGATCAGCTGGACTAATAGGACTCCTCACAGCTGTCTTCTGACTGAATGTCAGCTGGACTAATAGGACTCCTCACAGCTGTCTTCTGACTGAAGATCAGCTGGACTAATAGGACTCCTCACAGCTGTCTTCTGACTGAAGATCAGCTGGACTAATAGGACTCCTCACAGCTGTCTTCTGACTGAAGATCAGCTGGACTAATAGGACTCCTCACAGCTGTCTTCTGACTGAAGTCAGCTGGACTAATAGGACTCCTCACAGCTGTCTTCTGACTGAAGATCAGCTGGACTAATAGGACTCCTCACGGCTGTCTTCTGACTGAAGATCAGCTGGACTAATAGGACTCCTCACGGCTGTCTTCTGACTGAAGATCAGCTGGACTAATAGGACTCCTCACAGCTGTCTTCTGACTGAAGATCAGCTGGACTAATAGGACTCCTCACAGCTGTCTTCTTCAGCTGGACTAAGACTCCTCAGCTGTCTTCTGACTGAAGATCAGCTGGACTAATAGGACCTCACAGCTGTCTTCTGACTGAAGATCAGCTGGACAGACTCCTCACAGCTGTCTTCTGACTGAAGATCAGCTGGACTAATAGGACTCCTCACAGCTGTCTTCTGACTGAAGATCAGCTGGACTAATAGGACTCCTCACAGCTGTCTTCTGACTGAAGATCAGCTGGACTAATAGGACTCCTCACAGCTGTCTTCTGACTGACTGAAGATCAGCTGGACTAATACAGCTGGACTCCTAGGACTCCTCACGGCTGTCTTCTGACTGAAGATCAGCTGGACTAATAGGACTCCTCACAGCTGTCTTCTGACTGAAGATCAGCTGGACTAATAGGACTCCACAGCTGTCTTCTGACTGAAGATCAGCTGAAGGACTCCTCATCAGCTGGACTAATAGGACTCCTCACAGCTGTCTTCTGACTGAAGATCAGCTGGACTAATAGGACTCCTCACGGCTGTCTTCTGACTGAAGATCAGCTGGACTAATAGGACTCCTCACAGCTGTCTTCTGACTGAAGATCAGCTGGACTAATAGGACTCCTCACAGCTGTCTTCTGACTGAAGATCAGCTGGACTAATAGGACTCCTCACAGCTGTCTTCTGACTGAAGATCAGCTGGACTAATAGGACTCCTCACGGCTGTCTTCTGACTGAAGATCAGCTGGACTAATAGGACTCCTCACGGCTGTCTTCTGACTGAAGATCAGCTGGACTAATAGGACTCCTCACGGCTGTCTTCTGACTGAAGATCAGCTGGACTAATAGGACTCCTCACAGCTGTCTTCTGACTGAAGATCAGCTGGACTAATAGGACTCCTCACAGCTGTCTTCTGACTGAAGATCAGCTGGACTAATAGGACTCCTCACGGCTGTCTTCTGACTGAAGATCAGCTGGACTAATAGGACTCCTCACAGCTGTCTTCTGACTGAAGATCAGCTGGACTAATAGGACTCCTCACAGCTGTCTTCTGACTGAAGATCAGCTGGACTAATAGGACTCCTCACAGCTGTCTTCTGACTGAAGATCAGCTGGACTAATAGGACTCCTCACGGCTGTCTTCTGACTGAAGATCAGCTGGACTAATAGGACTCCTCACGGCTGTCTTCTGACTGAAGATCAGCTGGACTAATAGGACTCCTCACGGCTGTCTTCTGACTGAAGATCAGCTGGACTAATAGGACTCCTCACGGCTGTCTTCTGACTGAAGATCAGCTGGACTAATAGGACTCCTCACGGCTGTCTTCTGACTGAAGGTCAGCTGGACTAATAGGACTCCTCACGGCTGTCTTCTGACTGAAGATCAGCTGGACTAATAGGACTCCTCACGGCTGTCTTCTGACTGAAGATCAGCTGGACTAATAGGACTCCTCACGGCTGTCTTCTGACTGAAGATCAGCTGGACTAATAGGACTCCTCACGGCTGTCTTCTGACTGAAGGTCAGCTGGACTAATAGGACTCCTCACGGCTGTCTTCTGACTGAAGATCAGCTGGACTAATAGGACTCCTCACGGCTGTCTTCTGACTGAAGATCAGCTGGACTAATAGGACTCCTCACGGCTGTCTTCTGACTGAAGATCAGCTGGACTAATAGGACTCCTCACGGCTGTCTTCTGACTGAAGATCAGCTGGACTAATAGGACTCCTCACGGCTGTCTTCTGACTGAAGGTCAGCTGGACTAATAGGCTACATCAACTACAGGGACAGGTAAATAGTTAGAACATTTAGGAAATGAGTTTGTCAAACAAACACCCAACCTGAAACAAGGTCATTAGGGCTCACCAAAGGGTCCGCAGCTTAATTGACTATGGCCATGATTCAAACAAACTGCAGTATGGCACATGGCAATGCATTCGACTTCATTTATGTTTGTGTTGATATTCACAACGTTTAGCGGATATGTGATTGCTGGGAACCTCAGGGAAATTGCAGCGAGATGTCAGTGCAGTATGGTTTTGTATCAATCCAGGGCTATGAGAGTATTTAACTACTGTGAATAAAGGCCTACATACTGACTGTATAAGGACGTGTACTGAACTTCAAACACAGTGTCATTTACAGTTTTTTTCGATTGCTAAACGACAGTGGGCACAACTGGAGTCACATGTGCAAAACTCTAACTACAGTCTGCACTACCAACAGTCACCTGAGTTAAACAGTTCACATCACCTGCAAAACTCATTCCAAGCAACACAACTCTTTGCACATGGCTCAAAACACGCTCAGTGCAGCCAAACACTATGCACAACCCTCACTGAGATAACACACACTGTCACTCAGAACACACTGAGAGTAAAAACACTAGCATCAAACACCAATACAGAAAATACAAACTTTTCATCTTTACAGTTTGAACAATTTCAGTGACTTCATACAAAGTAATATTTTCTTCAAAGAAAAGAGTGACATTCTTTCACATGATTTATTACAATTTTTAGAACATAACAATTCTTTAAGGTAAATGAAAATGAGCAGTTTGCTTTAATAGTCTGTAGTAATTTACGGAATTACAGTAATGAGAAAAAAAAGGTAGAAACTAAAAGTACATACTGTAATTCGAACAAATAATTGAGGGGCTAATCCTGCCTCTCTCTAGCATCAGGCCACAGGTTTTCTTCAACATCACATCTAATGTTTTCTCTTGCCATGCACCTGGGGAAGAACCTTCTGGAGTGCCTTATCCATCCCTGGCAGTCCTCTGGACTCGTGTCCTCACATCCTGCACGCATGGCTTCCAAAAGAGACATTTGGTCATGTGGTTGGTGACCAAACACTTTCCACCTCCAGGCAGAGAAAAACTCCTCTATTGGGTTGAGGAAGGGTGAATATGCAGGCAGGTACAAAACCATAAATCTGTGATGTGCTGCAAACCAATCTGTGACAGCTGCAGAGTGGTGAAAAGCAACGTTATCGCAAACTATGACAAAAACTTGGGGGTTTCTTACTGGCTCCCCCTGTTCTGCTGGCACTAGCTGAGCATAGAGCTGTTATAGGAAAGCTATAAGCCTTTCTGTGTTGTATGGGCCAATGAGTGGTGTGTTGAGAAGCAAACCATCATTGGCCATTGCAGCACACATGGTGATATTTCCCCCCCTTTGGCCTGGAACCTCCACAGTGGCCCTTTGACCTATAACATTCCTTCCTCTGCGCCGTGTTTTGGCAAGGTTAAATCCAGCTTCATCGATAAATACAAATGAATGTGGTCTTTCCAGTGCTTCCACCTCCATTACTCTCTGAAAAACAGTAAGTGCACAGTTTTACTGTAGAAATGCTAGTGTTTTTTTTTTACTGTAAATATTTTGTATAGCTGTGTACGTAACCTCAGACGTCTTACCTGGACATATTGGTATCTTTGCTCTTTTACCCGTTCACTGTTTCTCTCGAACGGTACAGTGTATAACTGTTTCATTGTAACTTGGTGTTTCTTTAGGACTCGAGCAATAGTTGTTGTGCTGACAGAATTAACATTTTCAAATATATCATTATCAGCCAGCAGTCTATCTTGAATCTCCCGCAGTTGTATTGCATTGTTGACAACAACCATGTCAACAATAGCATTTTCCTGCGCATCTGAAAATATTTTTCCTCTTCCCCCTGTTGGGGGCAGCCTTTGGGTCCTGTTGTAAAAATATATTTTACAGTCAAACTTACTGTAATATATATCTGTGTAAATATTCTATAATTGCAATACAAAATAGATTCCTGTAATGTTTTCATTTACTGTAAGGATGTAACTCTCACCTGTTTGCATGATGGAAAATTCGCATTACAGATGCCACTGTGGATCTTTGCAGATTGGGTTGCACCCTCAACCCTGCCTCTCTCAATGAGAGACCATGGTTCACGACATGGTCTATAAGTGTAGCCCTTATTTCATCTGAAATAACAGCTCTTTGTCTTTTTTGCCTTCCTCCACGCATCCGCCCTCTCCCTGCCACCCTTCTCCCTCCACGAACCCATCTTCCTTGTTCCATTTCCAAAATGAGTCTTTCTGAGCTCTACCTATATATACTGTAATATGTGTGTGTGTTCACTAACAAGTCTAAAACAAGACACCTGCTTAGCCTTTCAGCTGAAATTGCAATCAGCAGTGTTTGAAAGGCACAAGGCTGAAATCTATTCCGTTTTGAATGTGTGGTTCACAGTTTTGACAGCAGTGTGTTAGCATTTGAACAAAGTGCTGTAAATCCACAGTGTTGTGCAGGTTGTGGTTATAGTCATGGGATAAGTGTGTAGAGTTTTGAAAACTGTGTTCAAGCAATGAAAAACGAACTAGAGATTGGTCCACATGAACTGCTGCTGTGCAGACTGTAGTTAGAGTTTTGCACATGTGACTCCAGTTGTGTCCACTGTCGTTTAGCAATCGAAAAAAACTGTAATAGATGTAGAAATACACCCATTAGGAAGCTGTGGTGGTGCTGTCTGTCGCTGGACATGTTATCCACCAGGATATGTGACTGGGGGTAATTGAAAGCCATGTATCAGACAGCCAGCAGGTCAGTGACGGGGCCACAGACTCTGGTATGGTTCCTCTCCTCAGCGCTGTGTGGGGCTGGATGAATGACCAAACCATCTGACTCTCACTGCTCTCTAGCCATGACCCACAGCAGCCATGTGTGTAAAATGACTGAGCTCAAATAGCGATATTGAGAAAGTGTGTGTGTGTGTGTGTGTGTGTGTGTGTGTGTGTGTGTGTGTGTGTGTGTGTGTGTGTGTGTGTGTGTGTGTGTGTGTGTGTGTGTGTGTGTGTGTGTGTGTGTGTGTGTGTGTGTGGAAGAGAGAAAATAGCAGGAGTGTGTAGGCTTCTGTTTGTGTCTCTTCCTCTATGTTTATTGTCATCTACAGAGTCAGATCACCTGTTACTGTCAGGGCCCTCCACACAGACAGGCAGGGAATCACCATGTCCTCCTACTCACTGCACTTCAACACGCTGCTGATTAATCCTCATTTATCAGACGCCTCTTTTCTGCCCCCTCAGCCAATCAGATCACCTGTTACTGTCAGGGCCCTCCACACAGACACACAGACAGGCAGGGAACCACCATGTCCTCCTACTCACTGCACTTCAACACGCCGCTGATTAATCCTCATTTATCAGACGCCTCTTTTCTGCCCCCTCAGCCAATCAGATCACCTGTTACTGTCAGGGCCCGACACACAGACACACAGACAGGCAGGGAACCACCATGTCCTCCTACTCACTGCACTTCAACATGCCGCTGATTAATCCTGATTTATCAGACGCCTCTTTTCTGCCCCCTCAGCCAATCAGAGCTCCTAATGAAGTCTCTGCCGACTACATAGTGTGTGTGTGTGGGGGGGGGGCTGTGTGTGTGATTGTGGATGTATGCAGTCTCCTTTGGGGTCTCCAGCTGTGTTGTACCACGTTCCCCCTGAGCGTCTCCTTGTCATTACTGCTGATTGGGCCAAATATGATGACACCCAATTAGACAGCCCATATGCTGTTGGGAGAGGAGATGGAGTGTATCGTTCAGTTGTCACTATTAGATATGTGGCAGGAATTGGATCTGTGAAAGGTACAACAAAAATTAGAATTTTGTGGAATTGGAAACACTCCACACTCACGTTCACAGCAGCTGAGGCTGGTGAGGGGAGGACGGCTCATAATAATGTCTGGAATGAAGTCAATGGAATGGTAACCACCACATGGAAACCAGGTGTTTGATGTGTTTGATTCCATTCCATTGACTCCATTCCAGCCATTATTATGCAGTATTACCGTTCTCTATGGGCTCTGGTCATAGTAGTGAAATATATGCCATAGGGTTCCACTTCTCTGTTGTACTGCAAACCCTGTGTACATAGCATCATGATATTACTGTCAAGGACACGTCATCGTTATCAAAGGTAATTGTTTCGTTTCCATGACAACAAGAACCCTCTTCCTGTACACAGGCCCTTGTCAATAGAAGTGGAATGTAAAGAATACATTGACCGATCATTGGCCCTTGTGTATGAGATGAAAAATAGGTATATTTCTGTATAAGAAAAACGGACAAAAGACCCAGTTGGCTTACAAAGAAACAAGTATTGCTCGTGAATAAAATGAACTGAATAGACATCTTGACTCTGCCGCTGTCTAGGCTAGTTGGCGTCTGTCTTCACTCTGTGTGGAGTGAGTGGAGACACCACTGACCTCAATAGAGTGGATTATATTAGCTATGTCTGTGCTTCTCAAATGGCACTACTTTTTACCAGAGAACTATGAGCCCAGGAAAAAAGCACGGGGCTCTGGACAAAATTAGGGCCCAAATGGGGTCTAGGGTGACATTTTGCACACAGTCTATCTCTATTGGAGCCACACTCAATGAGCCTCAACAAAGATCTCAACCCACCGATTGGTTTGAGATAAAGGTCAACACTGGTTCCTCAAACTCCCCTCCTGTCACCCAATGAGTAAACATCCTGATAATCATCCTAACCATCCTGCTAATCATCCTGATAACCATTCCGCTAATCATCCTGAATATCATCCTGATAACCATCCTGCGAATCATCCTGATAACCATCCTGCTAATCATCCTGATGACCACCCTGCTAATCATCCTGATACTCATCCTAACCATCCTGCTAATCATCCTGATACTCATCCTAACCATCCTGCTAATCATCCTGATAACCATTCTGCTAATCATCCTGATAACCATCCTGCTAATCATCCTGATAACCATCATGCTAATCATCCTGATAACCATCCTGCTAATCATCCTGATACTCATCATGATAATCATCCTGCTAATCATCCCGATAACCATCCTGCGAATCATCCTGATAATCATCCTGATAATCATCAAGCTAATCATCCTGATAACCATCCTGCTAATCATCCTGATAACCATCCTGCTAATCATCCTGATGACCGTCCTGCTAATCATCCTGCTAATCATCCTGATGACCGTCCTGCTAATCATCCTGATAACCATCCTGCTAATCATCCTGATGACCATCCTGCTAATCATCCTGCTAATCATCTTGATGACCATCCTGCTAATCATCATGCTAATTATCCTGATGACCATCCTGCTAATCATCCTGATGACCATCCTGCTAACCATCCTGCTAATCATCTTGATAACCATCCTGCTAATCATCCTGATACTCATCATGATAATCATCCTGCTAATCATTCTGAGGACCATCCTGCTAATCATCCTGATGACCATCCTGCTAATCATCCTGCTAATCATCCTGATAACCATCCTGCTAATCATCCTGATAACCATCCTGCTAATCATCCTGCTAATCATCCTGATGACCATCCTGCTAACCATCCTGCTAATCATCCTGATAACCATCCTGCTAATCATCCTGATGACCGTCCTGCTAATCATCCTGATAACCATCCTGCTAATCATCCTGCTAATCATCCTGATGACCGTCCTGCTAATCATCCTGATGACCGTCCTGCTAATCATCCTGCTAATCATCCTGATGACCGTCCTGCTAATCATCCTGATGACCGTCCTGCTAATCACCTGTAATTAGTTTCTGTCAGGAGTCGGTCATCACTCTTATGGACCGTGGGGAATGTCTGGGGGCTAACAAAAGCTGGGAAGTGTATATGTGTTTTTTGTCACGAGCCTGACTAGGTCTCACAGAGGGCGATTTATATTTATTGTGTGTGTGTGCACGTACGTGTACAGTATATGGTCCATGTCACAAATACACACACACACAATCACACACACATCACACACGCCAGTCACAAACACTGACACACATAGTCATCGACTGGCCTGCACTCCAGGATGTATTCAGACAAGCAGCAGCCCTGGCTAGGGGTCAAACTATTTCAGAAGCAGCGTGGAAATGTAACTTGACTACTGACAGGCCTGCACTTCAGTTCCACTGCATGGTGCGACACCGATAAGAGTCCCCCTGGGGCTGTCTGTTATTCAGATTGAGTCAAGAAACAAAGAAAACAACCACACAGACACACACACACACACACACACACACACACACACACACACACACACACACACACACACACACACACACACAGGGTCTTTATTTCATTTAGATATAACTAAGACATGGGTTTTCAGGACACTGTGAGAATATCATTTGGGTGAGAATTAACAATAGAAAAGGACAGAGTGTGCTTAGCTAAGGCCTGCGTCTGAAACGGCACCCTATTCCCTATGAAGTGCACTCCTACCTCTCTAGTGAGTTATCTCCTATTAGGATCTTCCTCTGGCCTGACGCTCCAATCTGTCATGCATTGTTAGCCCAGCTCCCGTCAGCCCAGCTCATAATGAAGGGAGGGGAGAGGAGCAGACAGACAAAGACAGAAAGAGAAAGAAAAGCTCTAAGAACTGAGGTTTGTTTTCAGCTTGTTTTTCATGTTGCTGGTCTTTGATTATTTCTTATTAATGAATGGGGGAAGAATAGATACTGTTACATATCGGGATATTCCTTTTCACGATATCGCAATTTTCTTTTTCAGCTAGTTGACTGTATCTGCACCATCTTCTTTTTAATTGGGGAGCCAATTAGTTTTCAGCACTTTTATTTCCATGATGACAACTTGTTTTCTCAGGGCTCTCTCTTGTCCCCCTGCAGCAGTATTGAACTACAATACATATAGAATCCTGGGAATCGCAATACATGTCGGATCAGCACCATCATTTCCATACATCATCTCCATACATCATCTCCATACATCATCTCCATCTCCAAACATCATCTCCATACATCATCTCCATACATCATCTCCATACATCATCTCCATACATCATCTCCATACATCATCTCCATACATCATCTCCATACATCATCTTCAGTGGACAGATCATGTAGACTGAAGAATCTGCCAGGCCTGAATGGGATGCCTGAGATAACGAGCAGCATTAGTTCCATTTTGGGGTTTTCATCACTGGTTATTTGGACGTATCAGGATTGGGGGAAGGCGGTGCTTAAACTGCGAAGGTAGAGACTACATTTTTGACGGAACTCTCCATTTCTGACAGGAATGAGTACAGACATTAATCACGCAGCTGAACAAATTACACAATATTTCACTTCTGGGTTGACAGATTAAGCCGTTTGTGTGTCTACATCAGGCCTGCGTCCCAGGTTACCCAGAGAGACATAGCTGTACCATACAGTAAGAGGACCCTGTAGACAGAGGTACTGTAGGGTGAGGGTCAGCTCCCAGGTTACCCAGAGAGACATAGCTGTACCATACAGTAAGAGGACCCTGTAGACAGAGGTACTGTAGGGTGAGGGTCAGCTCCCAGGTTACCCAGAGAGACATAGCTGTACCATACAGTAAGAGGACCCTGTAGACAGAGGTACTGTAGGGTGAGGGTCAGCTCCCAGGTTACCCAGAGAGACATAGCTGTACAATACAGTAAGAGGACCCTGTAGACAGAGGTACTGTAGGGTGAGGGTCAGCTCCCAGGTTACCCAGAGAGACATAGCTGTACTATACAGTAAGAGGACCTTGTAGACAGGTACTGTAGGGTGAGGGTCAGCTCCCAGGTTACCCAGAGAGACATAGCTGTACTATACAGTAAGAGGACCCTGTAGACAGGTACTGTAGGGTGAGGGTCAGCTCCCAGGTTACCCAGAGAGACATAGCCATACCATACAGTAAGAGGACCCTGTAGACAGAGGTACTGTAGGGTGAGGGTCAGCTCTTACATTCTTTCCACTAACAGTCTTGTGACAGATCACCTGCATTGTGGGTAATGCCTTTCAAAATGAACATGTTACGTAATCAGATGACTTTTATGTGTAACGGAGTAAAGTAACACGTGACTCTATCTCTTCCGGCCGTGTGTTTCCATGATCCGATCTCCACTTGTTTCCACATTTAGTTCTGGAGCGAGCTAAGAAAGAGAAATGTCATGACAGCTGTCCATAGAGATGTATAGAGCACACTGCTTTGATCTTTGCCGTTGTGGCTCAGTTGTTAGAGCATGGCACTTCCCACGGGGGACCAGTAAGAAGATGCTTTACTACAGTAAGTCGCTCTGGATAAGAACGTCTGCTAAATGACTCAAATTAAAATGTTCAAAAAGAAATAGTGCACTACTTTTGACCAGGGTCCATATGTAAGGAATAGGGAGCCATTTGGGACACCCCCTCAGTCACTGCCAGTGAGATGATAACATCCAGTCAGAGGCTAACTCTCGCCCTGTGGTTCACTCATCTGAGTCTAATGTTGACTGTTTACTCACAACCGCCTAACTGTCTGCCTCCTCTGTTACATTCAGTCAACACCCCTCCCACCTGTCTCCCTCCCATCTGATGGAAGCAACAGAAAGAGAGAGGGATAGAGAGAGAGATAAATAAAGAGCGAGAGAGGGGACAAGAATGAGGAAAAAGCCATAGGGGACAAAAACAGAGAGAGGGCAAGAAAGAGAGTTGAGCCTGTCAAGCTGCACCCTGGATGTCTTTAACCCAGCTCCGTACCCCAGCGTCCCCCACATCAAATCTCCTCTCCACCTACATCTGCTTGTCTGGCTCCTGAGTGGCACAGCGGTCTAAGGCACTGCATCTCAATGCTAGAGGCGTCACAGTAGTGCCTGGTTTGAATCTGGGCTGCATCACATTTGGCCGTGATTGTGAGTCCCTAAGGGACCCCTCCCGGCGCACAGTTGGTCCAGGTTTGTCCGGAGAAGGCCGTCATTGTAAATAAGAATTTGTTCTTAACTGACTTGCCTAGTTAAATAAAGGTTAAAAAACCTCCACTGACCTTTCAATGGTCACCATTCAGTCAACACCCCTTTCCCTCCTCTGTTGTTACATTCAGTCAGCACCCCTCCTACCTGTCTCCCTCCTCTGTTGTTACATTCAGTCAACACCCCTCCTACCTGTCTCCCTTCTCTGTTGTTACATTCAGTCAACACCCCTCCTACCTGTCTCCCTTCTCTGTTGTTACATTCAGTCAACACCCCTCCTACCTGTCTCCCTACTCTGTTGATACATTCAGTCAACACCCCTCCTACCTGTCTCCCTTCTCTGTTGTTACATTCAGTCAACACCCCTCCTACCTGTCTCCCTTCTCTGTTGTTACATTCAGTCAACACCCCTCCTACCTGTCTCCCTTCTCTGTTGTTACATTCAGTCAACACCCCTCCTACCTGTCTCCTTCTCTGTTGTTACATTCAGTCAACACCCCTCCTACCTGTCTCCTCCTCTGTTGTTACATTCAGTCAACACCCATCCTACCTGTCTCCTCCTCTGTTACATTCAGTCAACACCCCTCCTACCTGTCTCCTCCTCTGTTGTTACACTCAGTCAACACCCCTCCTACCTGTCTTCTCCTCTGTTACATTCAGTCAACACCCCTCCTACCTGTCTCCCTCCTTTGTTGTTACACTCAGTCAACACCCCTCCTACCTGTCTTCTCCTCTGTTACATTCAGTCAACACCCCTCCTACCTGTCTCCCTCCTTTGTTGTTACACTCAGTCAGCACCCCTCCTACCTGTCTTCTCCTCTGTTACATTCAGTCAACACCCCTCCTACCTGTCTCCCTCCTTTGTTGTTACACTCAGTCAACATCCCTCCTACCTGTCTCCCTCCTCTGTTGTTACATTCAGGCAACACCCCTCCTACCTGTCTCCCTCCTCTGTTACACTCAGTCAACACCCCTCCTACCTGTCTCCTACTCTGTTGTTAACATCAGTCAACACCCCTCCTACCTGTCTCCCTCCTCTGTTGTTACACTCAGTCAACACCCCTCCTACCGGTCTCCTCCTCTGTTGTTACACTCAGTCAACACCCCTCCTACCTGTCTTCTCCTCTGTTACATTCAGTCAACACCCCTCCTACCTGTCTCCCTCCTTTGTTGTTACACTCAGTCAACACCCCTCCCACCTGTCTCCCTCCTCTGTTGTTACACTCAGTCAACACCCCTCCTACCTGTCTCCTCCTCTGTTGTTACACTCAGTCAACACCCCTCCTACCTGTCTTCTCCTCTGTTACACTCAATCAACACCCCTCCTACCTGTCTCCCTCCTCTGTTGTTACACTCAGTCAACACCCCTCCCACCTGTCTCCCTCCTCTGTTGTTACACTCAGTCAACACCCCTCCCACCTGTCTCCCTCCTCTGTTGTTACACTCAGTCAACACCACTCCTACCTGTCTCCCTCCTCTGTTGTTACACTCAGTCAACACCCCTCCCACCTGTCTCCCTCCTCTGTTGTTACACTCAGTCAACACCCCTCCCACCTGTCTCCCTCCTCTGTTGTTACATTCAGGCAACACCCCTCCCACCTGCCTCCCTGCTCTGTTACACTCAGTCAACACCCCTCCCACCTGTCTCCTTCCTCTGTTGTTACATTCAGTCAGCACCCCTCCTACCTGTCTCCCTCCTCTGTTGTTACAGTCAGTCAACACCCCTCCTACCTGTCTTCTCCTCTGTTACATTCAGTCAACACCACTCCTACCTGTCTCCCTCCTCTGTTGTTACTCTCAGTCAACACCCCTCCCACCTGTCTCCTCCTCTGTTGTTACACTCAGTCAACACCCCTCCTACCTGTCTCCTACTCTGTTGTTACACTCAGTCAACACCCCTCCCACCTGTCTCCTCCTCTGTTACATTCAGTCAACACCCCTCCTACCTGTCTCCTCCTCTGTTGTTACATTCAGTCAACACCCCTCCTACCTGTCTCCCTCCTTTGTTGTTACATTCAGTCAACACCCCTCCTACCTGTCTCCTCCTCTGTTGTTACATTCAGTCAACACCCATCCTACCTGTCTCCTCCTCTGTTACATTCAGTCAACACCCCTACTACCTGTCTCCTCCTCTGTTGTTACACTCAGTCAACACCCCTCCTACCGGTCTTCTCCTCTGTTACATTCAGTCAACACCCCTCCTACCTGTCTCCCTCCTTTGTTGTTACACTCAGTCAACACCCCTCCTACCTGTCTTCTCCTCTGTTACATTCAGTCAACACCCCTCCTACCTGTCTCCCTCCTTTGTTGTTACACTCAGTCAACACCCCTCCTACCTGTCTTCTCCTCTGTTACATTCAGTCAACACCCCTCCTACCTGTCTCCCTCCTTTGTTGTTACACTCAGTCAACACCCCTCCTACCTGTCTCCCTCCTCTGTTGTTACATTCAGGCAACACCCCTCCTACCTGTCTCCCTCCTCTGTTACACTCAGTCAACACCCCTCCTACCTGTCTCCTACTCTGTTGTTACATTCAGTCAGCACCCCTCCTACCTGTCTCCCTCCTTTGTTGTTACACTCAGTCAACACCCCTCCTACCTGTCTTCTCCTCTGTTACATTCAGTCAACACCCCTCCTACCTGTCTCCCTCCTTTGTTGTTACACTCAGTCAACACCCCTCCTACCTGTCTCCCTCCTCTGTTGTTACATTCAGGCAACACCCCTCCTACCTGTCTCCCTCCTCTGTTACACTCAGTCAACACCCCTCCTACCTGTCTCCTACTCTGTTGTTAACATCAGTCAACACCCCTCCTACCTGTCTCCCTCCTCTGTTGTTACACTCAGTCAACACCCCTCCTACCGGTCTCCTCCTCTGTTGTTACACTCAGTCAACACCCCTCCTACCTGTCTTCTCCTCTGTTACATTCAGTCAACACCCCTCCTACCTGTCTCCTCCTCTGTTAAACTCAGTCAACACCCCTCCTACCTGTCTCCTCCTCTGTTGTTACACTCAGTCAACACCCCTCCTACCTGTCTTCTCCTCTGTTACACTCAGTCAACACCCCTCCTACCTGTCTCCCTCCTCTGTTGTTACACTCAGTCAACACCCCTCCCACCTGTCTCCGTCCTCTGTTGTTACACTCAGTCAACACCCCTCCCACCTGTCTCCCTCCTCTGTTGTTACACTCAGTCAACACCATGTCTCCCTCCTCTGTTGTTACACTCAGTCAACACCCCTCCCACCTGTCTCCCTCCTCTGTTGTTACATTCAGGCAACACCCCTCCCACCTGCCTCCCTGCTCTGTTACACTCAGTCAACACCCCTCCCACCTGTCTCCTTCCTCTGTTGTTACATTCAGTCAACACCCCTCCTACCTGTCTCCCTCCTCTGTTGTTACAGTCAGTCAACACCTCTCCCACCTGTCTCCTCCTCTGTTGTTACAGTCAGTCAACACCGCTCCCACCTGTCTCCTCCTCTGTTGTTATACTCATACAACACCCCTCCCATCTGTCTCCCTCCTCTGTTGTTACAGTCAGTCAACACCCCTCCCACCTGTCTCCCTCCTCTGTTGTTACACTCAGTCAACACTTCTCCCACCTGTCTCCCTCCTCTGTTGTTACACTCAGTCAACACCCCTCCCACCTGTCTCCCTCCTTTGTTGTTACATTCAGTCAACACCCCTCCTACCTGTCTCCCTCTGTTACACTCAGTCAACACCCCTCCTACCTGTCTCCTCCTCTGTTGTTACACTCAGTCAACACCCCTCCTACCTGTCTCCTCCTCTGTTAAACTCAGTCAACACCCCTCCTACCTGTCTCCTCCTCTGTTGTTACACTCAGTCAACACCCCTCCTACCTGTCTTCTCCTCTGTTACACTCAGTCAACACCCCTCCTACCTGTCTCCCTCCTCTGTTGTTACACTCAGTCAACACCCCTCCCACCTGTCTCCGTCCTCTGTTGTTACACTCAGTCAACACCCCTCCCACCTGTCTCCCTCCTCTGTTGTTACACTCAGTCAACACCACTCCTACCTGTCTCCCTCCTCTGTTGTTACACTCAGTCAACACCCCTCCCACCTGTCTCCCTCCTCTGTTGTTACACTCAGTCAACACCCCTCCCACCTGTCTCCCTCCTCTGTTGTTACATTCAGGCAACACCCCTCCCACCTGCCTCCCTGCTCTGTTACACTCAGTCAACACCCCTCCCACCTGTCTCCTTCCTCTGTTGTTACACTCAGTCAACACCCCTCCTACCTGTCTCCCTCCTCTGTTGTTACAGTCAGTCAACACCTCTCCCACCTGTCTCCTCCTCTGTTGTTACAGTCAGTCAACACCGCTCCCACCTGTCTCCTCCTCTGTTGTTATACTCATACAACACCCCTCCCATCTGTCTCCCTCCTCTGTTGTTACAGTCAGTCAACACCCCTCCCACCTGTCTCCCTCCTCTGTTGTTACACTCAGTCAACACTTCTCCCACCTGTCTCCCTCCTCTGTTGTTACACTCAGTCAACACCCCTCCCACCTGTCTCCCTCCTTTGTTGTTACATTCAGTCAACACCCCTCCTACCTGTCTCCCTCCTCTGTTTTTACACTCAGTCAACACCCCTCCTACCTGTCTCCCTCCTCTGTTGTTACACTCAGGCAACACCCCTCCTACCTGTCTCCCTCCTCTGTTACACTCAGTCAACACCCCTCCTACCTGTCTCCTCCTCTGTTGTTACACTCAGTCAACACCCCTCCTACCTGTCTTCTCCTCTGTTACACTCAGTCAACACCCCTCCTACCGGTCTCCCTCCTTTGTTGTTACACTCAGTCAACACCCCTCCTACCTGTCTCCCTCCTCTGTTGTTACACTCAGTCAACACCCCTCCCACCTGTCTCCCTCCTCTGTTGTTACACTCAGTCAACACCCCTCCCACCTGTCTCCCTCCTCTGTTGTTACACTCAGTCAACACCCCTCCTACCTGTCTCCCTCCTCTGTTGTTACACTCAGTCAACACCCCTCCCACCTGTCTCCCTCCTCTGTTGTTACAGTCAGTCAACACCCATCCCACCTGTCTCCTCCTCTGTTGTTACACTCAGTCAACACCCCTCCCACCTGTCTCCCTCCTCTGTTGTTACACTCAGTCAACACCCCTCCCACCTGCCTCCCTCCTCTGTTGTTACACTCAGTCAACACCCCTCCTACCTGTCTCCCTCCTCTGTTGTTAGTCAGTCAACACCCCTCCCACCTGTCTCCTCCTCTGTTATCTATTATGTCTGTCTCTTTCCGTTTTGTCACCAAAGCCCCATATACCACCCACCACTGCGACCTGTATGCTCTCGTCGGCTGCCCCATGCTACATATTCGCCGCCAGACCCACTGGGTCCAGGTAATCTATAAGTCTATGCTAAGGTCAGCCTTATCTCAGCTCACTGGTCACCATAGCAATAGCCACCCGTAGCACGCTGGTCATGCCAAAAGCCAACACCTCTTTTGGCCGCCTTTCCTTACAGTTTTCTGCTGCCAGTGACTGGAAATAATTGCAAACCTCGCTGAAATTGGAGACTTATATCTCATTCACTAACTTTAAACATCAGCTGTCTGAGCAGCTTACCGATCGCTGCAGCTGTACACAGCCCATCTATAAATAGCCCATACAATCTACCTACCTCATCCCCATATTGTTGTTACTTACTTTTTTTCTCTTTTGCACACCAGTATTTTTATTTTTACTTGCACATCATCATCTGCACATCTATCACTCCAGTGTTAATTTGCCAAATTGTAATTACTTCGCTACTATGGCCTATTTATTGCCTTACCTCCTCACGCCATATATACTTTTTCTATTGTGTTATTGACTGTACGTTTGTTTATTACATGTGTAACTCTGTGTTGTTGTTTGTGTCGCACTGCTTTGCTTTATCTTGGCCAGTTGTAAATGAGAAATTGTTCTCAACTAGCCTACCTGGTTAAATAAAGGTGAAATAAAATAAATGTAAAAATATCTCTTCCCCTGATCTCCTCTCTACTTGTCTTTCTATTCTGTCTCTCCTCTCTACTTGTCTTTCTATTGTGTGTCTCTCCTCTACTTGTCTTTCTATTCTGTCTCTCCTCTACTTGTCTTTCTATTCTGTCTCTCCTCTCTACTTGTCTTTCTATTGTGTGTCTCTCCTCTCTACTTGTCTTTCTATTCTGTCTCTCCTCTACTTGTCTTTCTATTCTGTCTCTCCTCTCTACTTGTCTTTCTATTGTGTGTCTCTCCTCTCTACTTGTCTTTCTATTCTGTCTCTCCTCTACTTGTCGTTCTATTCTGTCTCTCCTCTACTTGTCGTTCTATTCTGTCTCTCCTCTACTTGTCGTTCTATTCTGTCTCTCCTCTACTTGTCTTTCTATTCTGTCTCTCCTCTACTTGTCTTTCTATTGTGTGTCTCTCCTCTCTACTTGTCGTTCTATTCTGTCTCTCCTCTACTTGTCTTTCTATTCTGTCTCTCCTCTACTTGTCGTTCTATTCTGTCTCTCCTCTACTTGTCGTTCTATTCTGTCTCTCCTCTACTTGTCTTTCTATTCTGTCTCTCCTCTACTTGTCTTTCTATTGTGTGTCTCTCCTCTCTACTTGTCGTTCTATTCTGTCTCTCCTCTACTTGTATTTCTATTCTGTCTCTCCTCTACTTGTCTTTATATTGTGTGTCTCTCCTCTCTACTTGTCTTTCTATTCTGTCTCTCCTCTACTTGTCTTTCTATTCTGTCTCTCCTCTACTTGTCTTTCTATTCTGTGTCTCTCCTCTCTACTTGTCGTTCTATTCTGTCTCTCCTCTACTTGTCTTTCTATTCTGTCTCTCCTCTACTTGTCTTTCTATTGTGTGTCTCTCCTCTCTACTTGTCTTTCTATTCTGTCTCTCCTCTACTTGTCTTTCTATACTGTCTCTCCTCTACTTGTCTTTCTATTGTGTGTCTCTCCTCTCTACTTGTCGTTCTATTCTGTCTCTCCTCTACTTGTCTTTCTATTCTGTCTCTCCTCTACTTGTCGTTCTATTGTGTGTCTCTCCTCTCTACTTGTCTTTCTATTCTGTCTCTCCTCTACTTGTCTTTCTATTCTGTCTCTCCTCTACTTGTCTTTCTATTCTGTGTCTCTCCTCTACTTGTCTTTCTATTCTGTCTCTCCTCTACTTGTCTTTCTATTCTGTCTCTCCTCTACTTGTCTTTCTATTGTGTGTCTCTCCTCTCTACTTGTCTTTCTATTGTGTGTCTCTCCTCTCTACTTGTCTTTCTATTCTGTCTCTCCTCTACTTGTCTTTCTATTGTGTGTCTCTCCTCTACTTGTCTTTCTATTGTGTGTCTCTCCTCTCTACTTGTCTTTCTATTCTGTCTCTCCTCTACTTGTCGTTCTATTCTGTCTCTCCTCTACTTGTCTTTCTATTCTGTCTCTCCTCTACTTGTCTTTCTATTGTGTGTCTCTCCTCTCTACTTGTCTTTCTATTCTGTCTCTCCTCTCCTTGTCTTTCTATTCTGTGTCTCTCCTCTCTACTTGTCTTTCTATTGTGTGTCTCTCCTCTACTTGTCTTTCTATTGTGTGTCTCTCCTCTCTACTTGTCTTTCTATTCTGTCTCTCCTCTACTTGTCTTTCTATTCTGTGTCTCTCCTCTACTTGTCTTTCTATTCTGTGTCTCTCCTCTACTTGTCTTTCTATTCTGTGTCTCTGCTCTACTTGTCTTTCTATTCTGTGTCTCTCCTCTACTTGTCTTTCTATTGTTTGTCTCTCCTGTACTTGTCTTTCTATTCTGTGTCTCCTCTCTACTTGTCTTTCTATTCTGTGTCTCTCCTCTACTTGTCTTTCTATTCTGTGTCTCTCCTCTACTTGTATTTCTATTGTGTCTCCCCTCTCTACTTGTCTTTCTATTCTGTGTCTCTCCTCTCTACTTGTCTTTCTATTCTGTCTCTCCTCTACTTGTCTTTCTATTGTGTCTCTCCTCTCTACTTGTCTTTCTATTGTGTCTCTCCTCTCTACTTGTCTTTCTATTGTGTGTCTCTCATCTACTTGTCTTTTTATTGTGTCTCTCCTCTACTTGTATTTCTATTGTGTCTCTCCTCTACTTGTCTTTCTATTGTGTCTCTCCTCTACTTGTCTTTCTATTGTGTCTCTCTACTTGTCTTTCTATTCTGTGTCTCTCCTCTACTTCCACCTGTCTATCGTTCCTTCTCCTTCTTTCTCTCTCATAGCACTTATTTCTCTCTCTCTCTGCCTGTCTCTCTCCATCTCCCGTTTCAATAATTTCTCTCTCACTCTCTCTCTCAATTTCTCCGTCTCTCTCTTTCTCTCTGTCTCTCTCTCTCTCATTTTCTCCGCCTCTCTGTCTCTCTCTCAATTTCTATGTCTCTCTGTCTCTCTCGCTCTCTCTCTCTCCGTCCCTCTGTCTCTCTCTCTCTCTCTCCATTACTATGTCTCTCTCTCTCTCTCTCTCTCTCTCTCTCTCTCTCTCTCTCTCTCTCTCTCTCTCTCAATTTCTCCGTCCCTCTGTCTCTCTCTCTCGCTCTCTCGCTCTGTCCCTCTCTCTCTCTCGCTCTCTTTCTCCGTCCCTCTCTCTCTCTCTCTCTCTCTCCGTCCCTCTCTCTCTCTCTCTCTCTCTCTCTCTCTCTCTCTCCGTCCCTCTCTCTCTCTTTCTCTCTCCGTCTCTCTCTCTCTCTCTCTCTCTCTCTCTCCGTCTCTCTCTCTCTCTCTCTCTCTCTCCGTCCCTCTGTCTCTCTCTCTCTCTCCGTCCCTCTCTCTCTCTCTCTCTCCGTCCCTCTCTCTCTCTTTCTGTCTCTCTCTCTCTCTCCGCCCTCTGTCTCTCTCTCTCACTCTCTCTCTCCGTTCCACTGTCTCTCTCGCTCTCTCTCTCCATCCCTCTGTCTCTCTCTCTCTCTCTCTCTCCCTCTCTCTCCGTCCCTCTCAGTTTCTCTCTCTCTCATCCCTCTGTCTCTCTCTCTCTCCCTCTCTCTCCGTCCCTCTCTCTCAATTCAATTCAATTTCAATTCAAGGGCTTTATTGGCATGGGAAACATGTGTTAACATTGCCAAAGCAAGTGAGGTAGACAACATACAAATTGAAAATATAAAGTGAAAAACAACAAAAATTAACAGTAAACATTACACATACAGAGGTTTCAAAACAGTAAAGACATTACAAATGTCATATTATATATATATATACAGTGTTTTAACAATGTACAAATGGTTAAAGGACACAAGATAAAATAAATAAGCATAAATATGGGTTGTATTTACAATGGTGTGTGTTCTTCACTGGTTGCCCTTTTCTCGTGGCAACAGGTCACAAATCTTGCTGCTGTGATGGCACACTGTGGAATTTCACCCAGTAGATATGGGAGTTTTTCAAATTTGGATTTGTTTTCGAATTCTTTGTGGATCTGTGTAATCTGAGGGAAATATGTCTCTCTAATATGGTCATACATTGGGCAGGAGGTTAGGAAGTGCAGCTCAGTTTCCACCTCATTTTGTGGGCAGTGAGCACATAGCCTGTCTTCTCTTGAGAGCCATGTCTGCCTACGGCGGCCTTTCTCAATAGCAAGGCTATGCTCACTGAGTCTGTACATAGTCAAAGCTTTCCTTAATTTTGGGTCAGTCACAGTGGTCAGGTATTCTGCCGCTGTGTACTCTCTGTTTAGGGCCAAATAGCATTCTAGTTTGCTCTGTTTTTTTGTTAATTCTTTCCAATGTGTCAAGTAATTATCTTTTTGTTTTCTCATGATTTGGTTGGGTCTAATTGTGCTGTTGTCCTGGGGCTCTGTAGGGTGTGTTTGTGTTTGTGAACAGAGCCCCAGGACCAGCTTGCTTAGGGGACTCTTCTCCAGGTTCATCTCTCTGTAGGTGATGGCTTTGTTATGGAAGGTTTGTGAATCACTTCCTTTTAGATGGTTGTAGAATTTAACGGCTCTTTTCTGGATTTTGATAATTAGTGGGTATCGGCCTAATTCTGCTCTGCATGCATTATTTGGTGTTCTACGTTGTACACGGAGGATATTTTTGCAGAATTCTGCGTGCAGAGTCTCAATTTGGTGTTTGTCCCATTTTGTGAAGTCTTGGTTGGTGAGCGGACCCCAGACCTCACAACCATAAAGGGCAATGGGCTCTATGACTGATTCAAGTATTTTTAGCCAAATCCTAATTGGTATGTTGAAATTTATGTTTCTTTTTATGGCATAGAATGCCCTTCTTGCCTTGTCTCTCAGATCGTTCACAGCTTTGTGGAAGTTACCTGTGGCGCTGATGTTTAGGCCAAGGTATGTATAGTTTTTTGTGTGCTCTAGGGCAACAGTGTCTAGATTGAATTTGTATTTGTGGTCCTGGTGACTGGACCTTTTTTGGAACACCATTATTTTGGTCTTACTGAGATTTACTGTCAGGGCCCAGGTCTGACAGAATCTGTGCATAAGATCTAGGTGCTGCTGTAGGCCCTCCTTGGTTGGTGACAGAAGCACCAGATCATCGGCAAACAGCAGACATTTGACTTCGGATTCTAGCAGGGGGAGGCCGGGTGCTGCAGACTTTTCTAGTGCCCGCGCCAATTCGTTGATATATATGTTGAAGAGGCTGGGGCTTAAGCTGCATCCCTGTCTAACCCCACGACCCTGTGTGAAGAAATGTGTGTGTTTTTTGCCAATTTTAACCGCACACTTGTTGTTTGTGTACATGGATTTTATAATGTTGTATGTTTTACCCCCAACACCACTTTCCATCAGTTTGTATAGCAGACCCTCATGCCAGATTGAGTCGAAGGCTTTTTTGAAATCAACAAAGCATGAGAAGACTTTGCCTTTGTTTTGGTTTGTTTGGTTGTCAATTAGGGTGTGCAGGGTGAATACATGGTCTGTTGTACGATAATTTGGTAAAAAGCCAATTTGACATTTGCTCAGTACATTGTTTTCATTGAGGAAATGTACGAGTCTGCTGTTAATAATAATGCAGAGGATTTTCCCAAGGTTACTGTTGACACATATTCCACGGTAGTTATTGGGGTCAAATTTGTCTCCACTTTTGTGGATTGGGGTGATCAGTCCTTGGTTCCAAATATTGGGGAAGATGCCAGAGCTAAGTATGATGTTAAAGAGTTTTAGTATAGCCAATTGGAATTTGTTGTCTGTATATTTGATCATTTCATTGAGGATACCATCAACACCACAGGCCTTTTTGGGTTGGAGGGTTTTTATTTTGTCCTGTAACTCATTCAATGTAATTGGATAATCCAGTGGGTTCTGGTAGTCTTTAATAGATGATTCTAAGATCTGTATTTGATCATGTATATGTTTTTGCTCTTTATTCTTTGTTATAGAGCCAAAAAGATTGGAGAAGTGGTTTACCCATACATCTCCATTTTGGCTAGATAATTCTTCTTGTTGTTGTTTGTTTAGTGTTTTCCAATTTTCCCAGAAGTGGTTAGAGTCTATGGATTCTTCAATTGCATTGAGCTGATTTCTGACATGCTGTTCCTTCTTTTTCCGTAGTGTGTTTCTGTATTGTTTTAGTGATTCACCATAGTGAAGGCGTAGACTCAGGTTTTCCGGGTCTCTATGTTTTTGGTTGGACAGGTTTCTCAATTTCTTTCTTAGATTTTTGCATTCTTCATCAAACCATTTGTCATTATTGTTAATTTTCTTCGGTTTTCTATTTGAGATTTTTAGATTTGATAGGGAAGCTGAGAGGTCAAATATACTGTTAAGATTTTCTACTGCCAAGTTTACACCTTCACTATTACAGCGGAACGTTTTACCCAGGAAATTGTCTAAAAGGGATTGAATTTGTTGTTGCCTAATTGTTTTTTGGTAGGTTTCCAAACTGCATTCCTTCCATCTATAGCATTTCTTAATGTTACTCAGTTCCTTTGGCTTTGATGCCTCATGATTGATTATTGCTCTGTTTAAGTAGACTGTGATTTTGCTGTGGTCTGATAGGGGTGTCAGTGGGCTGACTGTGAACGCTCTGAGAGACTCTGGGTTGAGGTCGGTGATAAAGTAGTCTACAGTACTACTGCCAAGAGATGAGCTATAGGTGTACCTACCATAGGAGTCCCCTCGAAGCCTACCGTTGACTATGTACATACCCAGCGTGCGACAGAGCTGCAGGAGTTGTGACCCGTTTTTGTTGGTTATGTTGTCATAGTTGTGCCTAGGGGGGCATATGTGGGAGGGAATGCTGTCACCTCCAGGCAGGTGTTTGTCCCCCTGTGTGCTTAGGGTGTCAGGTTCTTGTCCGGTTCTGGCATTTAGGTCGCCACAGACTAGTACATGTCCCTGGGCCTGGAAATGATTGATTTCCCCCTCCAGGATGGAGAAGCTGTCTTCATTAAAATATGGGGATTCTAGT
Source organism: Oncorhynchus clarkii lewisi (assembly GCF_045791955.1). NCBI lineage: Eukaryota > Metazoa > Chordata > Actinopteri > Salmoniformes > Salmonidae > Oncorhynchus > Oncorhynchus clarkii. Next base: position 88,539 of record NW_027260849.1, read on the forward strand.
GGGGGGATATAGGTAGCACACAGGAGGACATTTTTCTCTGTTAGGATAATTTCCTTTTGAATTTCTAGCCAAATGTAAAATGTTCCTGTTTTGATTAATTTAATGGAGTGAGTTAGGTCTGCTCTATACCAAATTAGCATACCCCCTGAGTCCCTTCCCTGTTTCACACCTGGTAGTTTGGTGGATGGGACTACCAGCTCTCTGTAACCTAGAGGGCAACCAGTGGGTCCGTCTCCTCTATACCAGGTTTCTTGCAGGATGACAATGTCTGTATTACCGATTTCTTTGGTGAAGTCCGGGTTTCTGCTCTTTAGGCCAAAGGCAGATGACCTCAGGCCTTGGATATTCCAGGATAATATAGTGAAGGCTTTTTGTTCCATAGAGTGTCCAATGTTGTTGGTCGTGGTTTGGCCTCAGGCCAGTAAGTGTGAGCAGAGCCTGCTGAGCATCTGGTACATGCCATTGGCTTCGGCGAGTGTGAGAGTGGGGGTTGGGACTGTTTGCCCGCTCACTACCTGGGCGTATGTGTGGCTCTCTCTCTCTCTCTCTCTCTCTCTCTCTCTCTCTCTCTCCGTCCCTCTGTCTCTCTCTCTCCCTCTCTCTCCGTCCCTCTCTCTCTCTCTCTCTCTCTCTCTCTCTCTCTCTGTCTCTCTGTCTCTGCCGTGTGGCATTGATCCCTTTGTAAGCAGCTCTCTGGTCCTATCTTACATTCACACTCCTACATGGCCCCAGTGACCCCAGAGACTATAGCAACAACTCTTAAATCCCCCCCTCACCAGTTCACTATGCGCTAAAACACACACACACACACACACACACACACACACACACACACACACACACACTCTCAGCAGTTTAGACTAGATACATCACACCCACCCCTTAAGAATAAGAATATTCTAGCTTTTAAATGAAGCCCTATAGAGTGAAAGACAGACACAGAGAGAGAGAGGAAGGGAGAGTGGGAGAGAGAGTGTAAGAGATGGATGAATGGAAAGGGTGAATGAGGGGAAAGGGGAGGAGGAGATGGTGAGAGAGAGTGTTAACATCTAAGGTTGGTGAACAGTGATTGTAGAAATCAGGGCAGCAGTAGTGAGATGGGACCAGCCCTCACTACTTCTCCCCCACTGAGTGGACTACAGAGAGTTAAACATACGGTACAGATCTCTCCCTGTATGTCTCACTACCTCGCTCTCTCTCCCTCTCTCCCTGTCATCTCCTCCAGTACAGTACACTCCTAACCACATTCATAATGGATACGGTTCCCACAGAAGCCCAGACAGGGAGAGACACTGCTGCACTACAGTCTATACCAATAGAGACATATAGCCTTGCTTATGTAACATGAAAGCAGTGGCTGATTTCTTGTTGAGTGAAATGATGTCTGCTGATGTGGAAAGACTTTCGGGGGTTGTGTTAACAGGAAATGTTTGGAACACACTTTGATAAGTAGCTCACCTTTCTTCTGTGATGTACACCGTTTCTATTTGGATTCCAATTGATAACACGTTGTGATGATTGCCATTCACTTAAAGCCAACACTCGAAGGTCAGACGGACTTGGGTTGAGAGGGAGGGGATAAAAGAGAGAGGGAGAGATAGAAAGGAGACTGAAAGACAGACAGAAATCAATATAACTTCACATTTGAGCTTATCCATCGAGCTGCAGTATCCTTGATGCTGATGGAGGGTTGTGTGAGGGTTGTGTAAGGGTTTGGAGGATAATGATCCAGAGAGAGAGAGAGATGCCACTGCATCAGAATAGGTTGTGTAAGGGTTTGGAGGATAATGATCCAGAGAGAGAGAGAGATGCCACTGCATCAGAATAGGTTGTGTAAGGGTTTGGAGGATAATGATCCAGAGAGAGAGAGAGGTGCCACTGCATCAGAATAGGTTGTGTAAGGGTTTGGAGGATAATGATGCAGAGAGAGAGAGAGATGCCACTGCATCAGAATAGGTTGTGTAAGGGTTTGGAGGATAATGATGCAGAGAGAGAGAGAGATGCCACTGCATCAGAATAGGTTGTGTAAGGGTTTGGAGGATAATGATCCAGAGAGAGAGAGAGGTGCCACTGCATCAGAATAGGTTGTGTAAGGGTTTGGAGGATAATGATCCAGAGAGAGAGAGAGGTGCCACTGCATCAGAATAGGTTGTGTAAGGGTTTGGAGGATAATGATCCAGAGAGAGAGAGGTGCCACTGCATCAGAATAGGTTGTATAAGGGTTTGGAGGATAATGATCCAGAGAGAGAGAGAGGTGCCACTGCATCAGAATAGGTTGTGTAAGGGTTTGGAGGATAATGATCCAGAGAGAGAGAGAGATGCCACTGCATCAGAATAGGTTGTGTAAGGGTTTGGAGGATAATGATCCAGAGAGAGAGAGAGGTGCCACTGCATCAGAATAGGTTGTATAAGGGTTTGGAGGATAATGATCCAGAGAGAGAGAGAGGTGCCACTGCATCAGAATAGGTTGTGTAAGGGTTTGGAGGATAATGATCCAGAGAGAGAGAGAGGTGCCACTGCATCAGAATAGGTTGTGTAAGGGTTTGGAGGATAATGATCCAGAGAGAGAGAGAGGTGCCACTGCATCAGAATAGGTTGTGTAAGGGTTTGGAGGATAATGATCCAGAGAGAGAGGTGCCACTGCATCAGAATAGGTTCTTGTTTTGTTTTATTATGTCCTTCAATTAAAATCAATGAACAATGGATCATAAGAAGTTAATGGACTAATGTAACCTCTAAGTCAGCCTTTAACCAGATGGATGAGAAAGATCCACAAAGAATTCAAAAACAAATCCAATATAAACTCCCATATCTACTGGGTGAAATTCCACAGTGTGACATCACAGCAGCAAGATTTGTGACCTGTTGCCACGAGAAAAGGGCAACCAGTGAAGAACAAACACCATTGTAAATACAACCCACATTTATGCTTATTTATTTTATCTTGTGTCCTTTAACCATTTGTACATTGTTAAAACACTGTATATATATATAATATGACATTTGTAATATCTTTATTGTTTTGAAACTTCTGTATGTGTAATGTTTACTGGGAGAGGGAGAGGGAGAGGGAGAGATGAAGAGGGAGGGAGAGGGAGAGGGAGAGATGAAGAGGGAGGGAGAGGGAGAGACAGAGGGAGGGAGAGGGGGAGGGAGACAAAGAGGGAGAGAGACGGAGAGGGGAGGGAGAGAGACGGAGAGTGATAGAGGGAGAGAGACGGAGAGGGAGACGGAGAGAGAGGGAGAGAGACTGAGACGGAGAGGGGCGGAGGGGATGGAGATGGAGACGGAGAGGGAGACGGGGGGAGGGGGAGAGAGAGAGACGGAGGGGGAGAGAGAGGGAGACGGAGGGGGAGGGAGGGAGGGAGAGGGAGACGGAGTGGGAGGGAGGGAGAGAGAGAGAGAGGGAGGGAGGGAGAGGGAGACGAAGTGGGAGGGAGGGAGAGACAGAGATGGAGAGGGAGAGGGAGGGAGAGAGACGGAGGGGGAAAGAGAGAGAGAGAGGGAGACGGAGAGGGAGGGAGGGAGGGAGACGGAGTGGGAGGGAGAGAGAGAGGGAGGGATAGATGGAGGGGGAGAGGGAGACGGAGGGGGAGAGAGAGAGAGGGAGAGGGAGGGAGGGAGAGGGAGACGGAGTGGGAGGGAGGGAGAGACGGAGAGGGAGAGGGAGGGAGAGAGAGACGGAGGGGGATAGAGAGAGAGGGAGACGGAGAGGGAGGGAGGGAGAGGGAGGGAGAGGGAGACGGAGTGGGAGGGAGAGAGAGAGGGAGGGATAGACAGAGACGGAGAGGGAGAGAGAGACAGAGGGAGAGACAGAGACGGAGAGGGAGAGAGAAAGGGAGGGAGAGAGAGAGAGAGGGAGAGACAGAGACGGAGAGGGAGAGAGAGAGGGAGGGATAGACGGAGAGGGAGAGAGAGAGGGAGGGATAGACAGAGACGGAGAGGGAGAGGGAGAGAGAGAGAGGGATAGACAGAGACGGAGAGGGAGAGAGAGAGGGAGGGATAGACAGAGACGGAGAGGGAGAGGGAGAGAGGGATAGACCGAGACGGAGAGGGAGAGAGAGAGAGGGATAGACAGAGACGGAGAGGGAGAGAGAGAGAGGGATAGACAGAGACGGAGAGGGAGAGCGGTACAAAAGTAGGATAAATATGAAAAGGGAGACAGACAAGCAGATAGACAGCGAGAGGGAATGAGAGTGAGATATGTAGAGAGAGTTAGAAAGGGAGGAGAAATAAGGTAAATATGAAAAGAGAGACAGACAAGCAGATGGACAGGGAGAGAGAGTGAGATTGTCTCCTCACTGCCTCCATTCTACTGCACTGCTGTTTCCCCTTCCATCTCTCTCTCCCCCTCTCTCGCTCTCTATCCCCCACCCCTGCTGTTTCCCCTTCCATCTCTCTCTTCCCTCTCTCGCTCTCTTCTCCCCCCCCCCCCCCCCCCCCTCTCTATTAGTGTTGTCACGATACCAGAGTTTTGACATTGATACCAGGTCCAGTATCACGATGCTCAATACCAAAACGATACCACAGCTAAAGAAGAAGGAAGCCTCTATCAGCCAGAGTCACAGAATGGCTCTTGATCCAGACAGATAAACTCAGCTACTGCTCTGTTCAATTGTTGGGCATCTTTAGAGTTCAATATCGCTGCATTTGAATAGATTTACATCAACATCAGAGAAAGCATTAATTCATTAATTATACAATCAATTTGACTTTGGTTTTACCAATCAACATAACAACATAATAGTAATCACTTATTTGAGTGGTAAATCTCTATTGATAAACTGGGTAAATCAAGATGTAGCCTTGCCCTTTTCACCATACAGGGGAATGGATATTTAATAGGTCTGTTTGCATGCATTGAGTTATCAAGCTTGTTTTGGCTAATTTCATGGGGCTCCAGATACAATAACAAACGCTCTGCTTCCTTTCCATCTGGGACTTGTTTTATTGTACTGATCAACAACATTTGCATAGAAGTAGTTTATTTTCTAAAAGTGAGCGCTGTCTCTTTAACCAGTAATGATGTCATTCAGATGACACCCTGCTATAAACAAGGTGCTGAGGCAATAGACCATCTTTGGCTGATGGACAGGCGTGACAGAGAGACCTATTAAGTGAATGAATAACGAATAGCAATCGGCTTTGAAATCAGCATATTTTACATATGGACATTGTTTTGCAATCAGTAATTAACAATTTCAACCTTTCTACATGCCGTGTCGTATTATTCAAGTGTGTTAACTTCAGTACAGTATGAGTGTGGAGCTAACATGATGTAGCCCAGACTCCCAGTACAGTATGAGTGTGTAGCTAACATGATGTAGCCCAGACTCCCAGTACAGTATGAGTATGTAGCTAACATGATGTAGCCCAGACTCCCAGTACAGTATGAGTGTGTAGCTAACATGATACAGCCCAGACTCCCAGTACAGTATGAGTGGGGAACTAACATGATGTAGCCCAGACTCCCAGTACAGTATGAGTGTGTAGCTAACATGATACAGCCCAGACTCCCAGTGCAGTATGAGTGTGGAGCTAACATGATGTAGCCCAGACTCCCAGTACAGTATGAGTGTGTAGCTAACATGATGTAGCCCAGACTCCCAGTACAGTATGAGTGTGTAGCTAACATGATGTAGCCCAGACTCCCAGTACAGTATGAGTGTGTAGCTAACATGATGTAGTCCAGACTCCCATTACAGTATGAGTGTGGAGCTAACATGATGTAGCCCAGACTCCCAGTACAGCATGAGTGTGTAGCTAACATGATGCAGCCCAGACTCCCAGTACAGGCTAAGTGTAGCTAACATGATACAGCCCAGACTCCCAGTACAGCATGAGTGTGGAGCTAACATGATGTAGCCCAGACTCCCAGTACAGTATGAGTGTGGAGCTAACATGATGTAGCCCAGACTCCCAGTGCAGCATGAGTGTGGAGCTAACATGATACAGCCCAGACTCCCAGTACAGTATGAGTGTGGAACTAACATGATACAGCCCAGACTCCCAGCACAGCATGAGTGTGTAACTAACATGATACAGCCCAGACTCCCAGTACAGCATGAGTGTGTAGCTAACATGATGTAGCCCAGACTCCCAGTACAGTATGAGTGTGTAGCTAACATGATACAGCCCAGACTCCCAGTACAGCATGAGTGTGGAGCTAACATGATACAGCCCAGACTCCCAGTACAGTATGAGTGTGGAACTAACATGATACAGCCCAGACTCCCAGTACAGGCTAAGTGTAGCTAACATGATACAGCCCAGACTCCCAGTACAGCATGAGTGTGGAGCTAACATGATGTAGCCCAGACTCCCAGTACAGTATGAGTGTGGAGCTAACATGATGTAGCCCAGACTCCCAGTGCAGCATGAGTGTGGAGCTAACATGATGCAGCCCAGACTCCCAGTACAGCATGAGTGTGGAGCTAACATGATGTAGCCCAGACTCCCAGTACAGCATGAGTGTGGAGCTAACATGATGTAGCCCAGACTCCCAGTACAGCATGAGTGTGGAGCTAACATGATGTAGCCCAGACTCCCAGTACAGCATGAGTGTGGAGCTAACATGATACAGCCCAGACTCCCAGTACACTATGAGTGTGGAACTAACATGATACAGCCCAGACTCCCAGTACAGCATGAGTGTGGAGCTAACATGATGTAGCCCAGACTCCCAGTACAGCATGAGTGTGGAGCTAACATGATACAGCCCAGACTCCCAGTACAGTATGAGTGTGGAACTAACATGATACAGCCCAGACTCCCAGTACAGCATGAGTGTGGAGCTAACATGATACAGCCCAGACTCCCAGTACAGCATGAGTGTGGAGCTAACATGATGTAGCCCAGACTCCCAGTACAGTATGAGTGTGGCACTAACATGATACAGCCCAGACTCCCAGTACAGTATGAGTGTGTAGCTAACATGATGTAGCCCAGACTCCCAGTACAGCATGAGTGTGTAGCTAACATGATGTAGCCCAGACTCCCAGTACAGTATGAGTGTGGAACTAACATGATACAGCCCAGACTCCCAGTACAGTATGAGTGTGAAACTAACATGATACAGCCCAGACTCCCAGTACAGGCTAAGTGGAGCTAACATGATACAGCCCAGACTCCCAGTACAGTATGAGTGTGGAGCTAACATGATGTAGCCCAGACTCCCAGTACAGCATGAGTGTGGAGCTAGCAGCGATCGGTAAGCTGCTCTGACAGCTGATGCTTAAAGTTAGTGAGGGAGATATGTTTCCAAATTCAGCGATTTTTGCAATTCGTTCCAGTCATTGGCAGCAGAGAACTGGAAGGAAAGGCGGCCAAAGCAGGTGTTGGCTTTTGGGATGACCAGTGAAATATACCTGCTGGAGTTCGTGCTACGGGTGAGTGTTGTTATGATGACCAGTGAGCTGAGATAAGGTGGATATTTACCTAGCAACGACTTATAGATGTCCTGGAGCCAGTGGGTCTGGCGACGAATATGTAGCTAGGGCCAGCCGACGAGAGCATACAGGTCGCAGTGGTGGGTGGTATATGGGGCTTTGGTGACAAAACGGAAAGAGACAGATATAACAGAGGAGGAGACAGGCTCCCCTACTTCTCTCCCTCCCACTCTCTCCATCTCCTTCCCTACCTACCTCCTTCTGTCCCTCCCTCCCTCTCCATCAATCCCCCTCTCTCTCCATCTCCTTCCCTACCTACCTCCTTCTCTCCTTCTCTCCCTCCCGCTCCACCCCCCCTCTCTCCATTTCCTTCCCTACCTTCCTCTCTCCCTCCCTCCCTCTCCATCCCTCCCCCCTCTCTCAATCTCCTTCCCTCCCTCCCTCTCTCCTTCCCTCTCCCTCCATCTCCTTCATTACCTACCTATCTCCCACACTTTCCTCCCCCCATCTCGATCTCCCTCTATCTCTCCCCCCTTCATCTTCTCTCTCTAGTGTGTGTGCAAATGAAAACAGGCTTCCACAAGTACACCTACTGGCAGGTTGCAGTGTAAACCAGCTGAGTGAACCGTAGTGATCTGTCAATTATGTCATCTCTATTCAGACGATCTCCAGACACATGTTAGTGGAGACAGGTATCAAGGAGAGGAGGGAGAGGGAGGGAGGGAGAGAGGAGGAGAGAAGGGTGTGGGAGAGATGGGGGCTGAGGAGAGGGGGAGAGACAGAGAGGGAGAGGGATAGCAGTCTTTCCCACTACAATCTGCATCATTAGTATCACTGTCACATTACCACAGCCTGTTTGTATGTAATGACAGTCGTGTAGCTTTCACATTATTAATGCTAGCTAGACAGACGCACAGCGCACCCAAAGGTTGGAAACAGAAGCATTGGAAGGTTCAAGTGATTTGACATTTGAGTTCCAGAACAGCAGAGATGCATCATTTGATGAGGGAGCCTCCATTGTGCTCCTCCACCTTCATTGGAAAACAGTTAAATGGCTTGTACAGTGGGAAGCCATTTTGACATATTGTATATATTGTACAATTTGGTTTAGGCTTTGACACAATGTATAGTGAAAAAATTTGTTAAACTTAGTGGTGGACAGTGTGTCATTGTCCAAAGGAGTCCTTGTCTTGCCCATAGGGGCAGAACATGATGTAGATATGAGTCAGACTACTGTCCTCAGTGTATGTGCTGATACTCACGTACACACACCTAATGTCACATGTTCATGTAATCACTCACATGTACAGTACACACACACATTAATGTTTTAGCACACAGATACAGTAGAACTGCTCACACACACATGAATGTTTTAGCACACAGATACAGTAGAACTGCTCACACACACACATTAATGTTTTAGCACACAGATACAGTAGAACTGCTCACACACACACATTAATGTTTTAGCACACAGATACAGTAGAACTGCTCACACACATCAAATAATTGTCTTCTGAAGCAGCATAGGCACACATGCTGTATGTACACACTCACTCACCCCCCCCCCCCCCAAACACACACACACACACACACTGTACATGCACACACACACACACACACACACACCGTACACACACTGTACACACACACATATACACTGTACACACACACACACACACACACACACACACACACACACCGTACAAGCGCACACATACACACAGACACACACAGTGTTATTTGTGCTGAAGCAGCACCCTCCAGGCTGCAGTAGATGTAGGGCTCTCCACTCAGCCCGCTGCCGCCGGTAACAGCCAATCACCACAGGGACAGGCCTCACCACTCTCTGAGTAAGGGCACCTTGCCAGCAAACACACACACATACACACACACTGTCCTGTCTTATTTACGGCAACAGCTCCCATGACAGAGACTCTCCTCTGCAGTCCTGCTGCAGTTCTGTATCATCACTACTACTGACTTTATACCTTCCACAGTCTGTCTCTGTCTCTGTCTCTCTCTCTCTCTCTCTGTCTCTCTCTCTCTCTCTCTCTCTCTCTCTCTCTCTCTCTGTCTCTGTCTCTGTCTCTGTCTCTCCCTCTCTCTCTGTCTCTGTCTCTCTCTGTCTCTCTCTCCCTCTCTCTCTCAGTCGCTCCCTCTCTCTCTCCCTCCCTGTCTCTCTCTCTCTCTCTCTCTCTCTCTCTCTCTCTCTCCCTCTCTGTTTCCCTGGCTCTATATACAGTGCCTTGCGAAAGTATTCGGCCCCCTTGAACTTTGCAACCTTTTGCCACATTTCAGGCTTCAAACATAAAGATATAAAACTGTATTTTTTTGTGAAGAATCAACAACAAGTGGGACACAATCATGAAGTGGAACGACATTTATTGGATATTTCAAACTTTTTTAACAAATCAAAAACTGAAAAAATCTCCAGAAGTTCAAAAAAACTCTCCAGAAGTTCAGTGAGGATCTCTGAATGATCCAATGTTGACCTAAATGACTAATGATGATAAATACAATCCACCTGTGTGTAATCAAGTCTCCGTATAAATGCACCTGCACTGTGATAGTCTCAGATGTCCGTTAAAAGCGCAGAGAGCATCATGAAGAACAAGGAACACACCAGGCAGGTCCGAGATACTGTTGTGAAGAAGTTTAAAGCCGGATTTGGATACAAAAAGATTTCCCAAGCTTTAAACATCCCAAGCAGCACTGTGCAAGCGATAATATTGAAATGGAAGGAGTATCAGACCACTGCAAATCTACCAAGACCTGGCCGTCCCTCTAAACTTTCAGCTCATACAAGGAGAAGACTGATCAGAGATGCAGCCAAGAGGCCCATGATCACTCTGGATGAACTGCAGAGAACTACAGCTGAGGTGGGAGACTCTGTCCATAGGACAACAATCAGTCGTATATTGCACAAATCTGGCCTTTATGGAAGAGTGGCAAGAAGAAAGCCATTTCTTAAAGATATCCATAAAAAGTGTCGTTTAAAGTTTGCCACAAGCCACCTGGGAGACACACCAAACATGTGGAAGAAGGTGCTCTGGTCAGATGAAACCAAAATTGAACTTTTTGGCAACAATGCAAAACGTTATGTTTGGAATAAAAGCAACACAGCTCGTCATCCTGAACACACCATCCCCACTGTCAAACATGGTGGTGGCAGCATCATGGTTTGGGCCTGCTTTTCTTCAGCAGGGACAGGGAAGATGGTTAAACATGATGGGAAGATGGATGGAGCCAAATACAGGACCATTCTGGAAGAAAACCTGATGGAGTCTGCAAAAGACCTGAGACTGGGACATAGATTTGTCTTCCAACAAGACAATGATCCAAAACATAAAGCAAAATCTACAATGGAATGGTTCAAAAATAAACTTATCCAGGTGTTAGAATGGCCAAGTCAAAGTCCAGACCTGAATCCAATCAAGAATCTGTGGAAAGAACTGAAAACTGCTGTTCACAAATGCTCTCCATCCAACCTCACTGAGCTCAAGCTGTTTTGCAAATTTCAGTCTCTCGATGTGCAAAACTGATAGAGACATACCCCAAGCGACTTACAGCTGTAATCACAGCAAAAGGTGGCGCTACAAAGTATTGACTTAAGGGGGCTGAATAATTTTGAACGCCCAATTTTTCTGTTTTTGATTTGTTAAAAAAGTTTGAAATATCCAATAAATGTCGTTCCACTTCATGATTGTGTCCCACTTGTTGTTGATTCTTCACAAAAAAATACAGTTTTATATCTTTATGTTTGAAGCCTGAAATGTGGCAAAAGGTCGCAAAGTTCAAGGGGGCCGAATACTTTCGCAAGGCACTGTATCTCTGTCTGTTTCTCTCTCTCTGTCTCTCTCTGTCTCTGTTTCTCTCTGTCTCTCTCTCTCTCTCTCTGTCTGTCTTTCTCTCTCTCTCTCTCGCTTTCTCTGTCTCTATTGCTCGCTCTCTCTCTCACTTTCTTTCACACACACACTCACTCAGGCCAATAACCCATCAAGTAGTGACTGTTCTCTCTCTGAAAACAACAGGAGATGAAACAACAGAAGTTGTGTTCCAGAGCAACATCTGGAATAATTCAGGTGTGTGTGTGTGTGTGTGTGTGTGTGTGTGTGTGTGTGTGTGTGTGTGTGTGTGTGTGTGTGTGTGTGTGTGTGTGTGTGTGTGTGTGTGTGTGTGTGTGTGTGTGTGTGTGTGTGTGTGTGTGTGCAGTTTCATGTCCAACTGTCATTGATCAAACAATTGGTTCGAAGGGAGAAAATAGTTAAGAAAAGAAAACAGTTAAGAAAAGGAGCTTGAGAGGGTCAACAGAGAGGGAGGAAGCGGGAATGAGATTAAGAGAAAAGGAGGAAGAGAGAATGAGGGGATAGAGAGACAGACAAGAGAGAGAAGGAAAGGAGGGCGATTAGATAGGAGAAATATATAATGATAGTATTGTGCTAGGTGAATGACACACACACACACACACACACACACATACACACGGGTAAACAAACTAACAAGCGAAAACAAACCTCTTTACCTTGTATTCAGTGTAAGTTCCATTGTATATATGCATTAGCCTCGAGCTATGCACCCCATCATCTACCTTTGTGATGAGACAGAAGCCTGCTTTTCACAAGGTTTTTGTCCCAAATCGCACCCTATTCCCTATATCGTGCACGACTTTTCATAGTGCAGGATATAGGGAATAGGGTTATTCCCTATAGTGCACTACTTCTGGTAGTGTACATTGTAGGCAATAGGGTGCCATTTTAGCCGTTGCCCAGAGAGCTGTTTGATGAATTAGATGTGCGTTTCATTGTTCTCTTTAGAAAGGCAACTCATACAGATGAATACAGGTAGCTGGTTAGAAAGGCCTCTTTGGTTAAAGTGCCTGTAAATCATTCATTATTCTCTCCCTCCTTTCTTCTTGCTCCCTCGCTTTTTCTCTCCGGAGGCTGGACAGATGTGCATAGAGATAAGTGGAGTGGGAGCCGGAGGGATGGAGAGATGGTGGAATGGCTAAGAGGCAATTAACAAGGGGATGAATAATACCAGAAAAAGGGACAACATTGAATCACTCACCACCCCAAGCCTCTTCCCCTCTTTCACCTTTCTCCTCTACCGACCTCCTCTTCCCCTCTTTCACCTTTCCCCTTTCTCCTCTACCGACCTCCTCTTCCCCTCTTTCACCTTTCTCCTCTACCGACCTTCTCTTCCCCTCGTTCACCTTTCACCTTTCTCCTCTACCGACCTCCTCTTCCCCTCTTTCACCTTTCACCTTTCTCCTCTACCGACCTCCTCTTCCCCTCTTCACCTTTCACCTTTCTCCTCTACCTTTCTCCTCTTCCCCTCTTTCACCTTTCTCCTCTACCGACCTTCTCTTCCCCTCGTTCACCTTTCACCTTTCTCCTCTACCAACCTCCTCTTCCCCTCTTTCACCTTTCACCTTTCTCCTCTACCGACCTCCTCTTCCCCTCTTTCACCTTTCTCCTCTACCAACCTCCTCTTCCCCTCGTTCACCTTTCTCCTCTACCGACCTCCTCTTCCCCTCTTTCATGTTTCTCTTTTCCCTCTACCGACCTCGTCTTTCACCTTTCTCCTCTACCTTTCTCCTCTTCCCCTCTTTCACCTTTCTTCTCTACCGACCTCCTCTTCCCCTCTTTCACCGTTATCTTTCTCTTCTGCCAACCTCCTCTTCCCCTCTTTCACCTTTCTCCTCTACCAACCTCTTCTTCCCCTCTTTCACCTTTCTCATCTACCGACCTCCTGTTCCTCTTCATCATCTCTCTCTTTCTCCACTACCTCCCTCCTCTTCCCTCTCTTCACCCTACGTATCACCACCCTTTCTCTGTGGCCCAGATGTGTCCTTGGTTGTCTCTGTGGGTGTTACTACACCGGGTAATGGCCAAAACTCAGACACCATTGTTACAGAGTCAGAGGACATCTGTCAGAGTCAGAGAGAGCTCTTTCTGCTCTGAGTTTAATGGTCTGCTATTTCAGAGATTACAGTGGGCTACAGTGTTCTCTGGCTCCTTAGACCGACACTGATTTGACTAAATCTAAAAAACAGACTTGTTAAAGTTTTACTATCATAGTCCCTATGCAGAATATACTAGCATTTAGCTAACTGGGGCTGAATCCACTCTATCATAGTCCCTATGCAGAATATACTAGCATGTTAGCTAACTGGGGCCGAATCCACTCTATCATAGTCCCTATGCAGAATATACTAGCATGTTAGCTAACTGGGGCTGAATCCACTCTATCATAGTCCCTATGCTTGAAATGTGTTTCCGCACACAATGGCTGCATTCCTGCAGAAAGATGTTTTCTGTCTTTTCTTTCCCTCCGTTTATTGTTTCTCTATAAAACATTCTCTTTCCCTCCATCTGTCGTTTCTCTATAAAACATTCTCTTTCCCTCCTTTATCTGTAGTTTTTCTATAAAACATTCTCTTTCCCTCCTTCATCTGTCGTTTCTCTATAAAACATTCTCTTTCCCTCCTTCATCTGTAGTTTTTCTATAAAACATTCTCTTTCCCTCCTTCATCGGTAGTTTCTCTATAAAACATTCTCTTTCCCTCCATCTGTAGTTTCTCTATAAAACATTCTCTTTCCCTCCTTCATCTGTAGTTTCTCTATAAAACATTCTCTTTCCCTCCTTCATCGGTAGTTTCTCTATAAAACATTCTCTTTCCCTCCATCTGTCGTTTCTCTATAAAACATTCTCTTTCCCTCCTTCATCTGTAGTTTCTCTATTAAACATTCTCTTTCCCTCCTTCATCTTTCGTTTCTCTGTAAAACATTCTCTTTCCCTCCATCTTTCGTTTCTCTATAAAACATTCTCTTTCCCTCCTTCATCTGTAGTTTCTCTATAAAACATTCTCTTTCCCTCCATCTGTCGTTTCTCTATAAAACATTCTCTTTCCCTCCATCTGTAGTTTCTCTATAAAACATTCTCTTTCCCTCCTTCATCTGTAGTTTCTCTATAAAACATTCTCTTTCCCTCCATCTGTCGTTTCTCTATAAAACATTCTCTTTCACTCCTTCATCTGTAGTTTCTCGATAAAACATTCTCTTTCCCGCCTTCATCTGTCGTTTCTCTATAAAACATTCTCTTTCCCTCCTCCATCTGTAGTTTTTCTATAAAACATTCTCTTTCCCTCCTTCATCTGTCATTTCTCTATAAAACATTCTCTCTCCCTCCTTCATCTGTCGTTTCTCTATAAAACATTCTCTCTCCCTCCTTCATCTGTCGTTTCTCTATAAAACATTCTCTTTCCCTCCTTCATCTGTCGTTTCTCTATAAAACATTCTCTCTCCCTCCATCTGTAGTTTCTCTATAAAACATTCTCTTTCCCTCCTTCATCTGTCGTTTCTCTATAAAACATTCTCTTTCCCTCCTTCATCTGTCGTTTCTCTATAAAACATTCTCTCTCCCTCCATCTGTAGTTTCTCTATAAAACATTATCTTTCCCTCCTTCATCTGTAGTTTCTCTATAAAACATTCTCTTTCCCTCCATCTGTCGTTTCTCTATAAAACATTCTCTTTCACTCCTTCATCTGTAGTTTCTCGATAAAACATTCTCTTTCCCTCCTCCATCTGTAGTTTCTCTATAAAACATTCTCTCTCCCTCCATCTGTAGTTTCTCTATAAAACATTCTCTTTCCCTCCTTCATCTGTAGTTTCTCTATAAAACATTCTCTTTCCCTCCTTCATCTGTAGTTTCTCTGTAAAACATTATCTTTCCCTCCTTCATCTGTAGTTTCTCTATAAAACAATTCTCTCTCCCTCCATCTGTCGTTTCTCTGTAAAACATTCTCTTTCCCTCCTCCATCTGTCGTTTCTCTGTAAAACAATTCTCTTTCCCTCCATCTGTCGTTTCTCTGTAAAACATTCTCTTTCCCTCCTCCATCTGTCGTTTCTCTGTAAAACATTCTCTTTCCCTCCATCTTTCGTTTCTCTATAAAACATTCTCTTTCCCGCCTTCATCTGTAGTTTCTCTATAAAACATTCTCTTTCCCTCCTTCATCTGTAGTTTTTCTATAAAACATTCTCTTTCCCTCCATCTGTCGTTTCTCTGTAAAACATTCTCTTTCCCTCCTCCATCTGTAGTTTCTCTATAAAACATTCTCTTTCCCTCCTTCATCTGTCAGTTTCTCTATAAAACATTCTCTCTCCCTCCTTCATCTGTCGTTTCTCTATAAAACATTCTCTCTCCCTCCTTCATCTGTCGTTTCTCTATAAAACATTCTCTTTCCCTCCTTCATCTGTAGTTTATCTATAAAACATTCTCTCTCCCTCCATCTGTAGTTTCTCTATAAAACATTCTCTTTCCCTCCTTCATCTGTCGTTTCTCTATAAAACATTCTCTTTCCCTCCTTCATCTGTCGTTTCTCTATAAAACATTCTCTCTCCCTCCATCTGTAGTTTCTCTATAAAACATTCTCTTTCCCTCCTTCATCTGTAGTTTCTCTATAAAACATTCTCTTTCCCTCCATCTGTCGTTTCTCTATAAAACATTCTCTTTCACTCCTTCATCTGTAGTTTCTCGATAAAACATTCTCTTTCCCTCCTCCATCTGTAGTTTCTCTATAAAACATTCTCTCTCCCTCCATCTGTAGTTTCTCTATAAAACATTCTCTTTCCCTCCTTCATCTGTAGTTTCTCTATAAAACATTCTCTTTCCCTCCTTCATCTGTAGTTTCTCTGTAAAACATTCTCTTTCCCTCCTCCATCTGTAGTTTCTCTATAAAACAATTCTCTCTCCCTCCATCTGTAGTTTCTCTGTAAAACATTCTCTTTCCCTCCTCCATCTGTCGTTTCTCTGTAAAACAATTCTCTTTCCCTCCATCTGTCGTTTCTCTGTAAAACATTCTCTTTCCCTCCTCCATCTGTCGTTTCTCTGTAAAACATTCTCTTTCCCTCCATCTTTCGTTTCTCTATAAAACATTCTCTTTCCCGCCTTCATCTGTAGTTTCTCTATAAAACATTCTCTTTCCCTCCTTCATCTGTAGTTTTTCTATAAAACATTCTCTTTCCCTCCATCTGTCGTTTCTCTGTAAAACATTCTCTTTCCCGCCTTCATCTGTAGTTTCTCAATAAAACATTCTCTTTCCCGCCTTCATCTGTAGTTTCTCTATAAAACATTCTCTTTCCCTCCTTCATCTGTAGTTTTTCTATAAAACATTCTCTTTCCCTCCATCTGTCGTTTCTCTGTAAAACATTCTCTTTCCCTCCTTCATCTGTCGTTTCTCTATAAAACATTCTCTTTCCCTCCATCTTTCGTTTCTCTATAAAACATTCTCTTTCCCTCCTTCATCTGTCGTTTCTCTATAAAACATTCTCTCTCCCTCCATCTTTCGTTTCTCTATAAAACATTCTCTTTCCCTCCTTCATCTGTCGTTTCTCTATAAAACATTCTCTCTCCCTCCATCTGTAGTTTCTCTATAAAACATTATCTTTCCCTCCTTCATCTGTAGTTTCTCTATAAAACATTCTCTCTCCCTACATCTGTAGTTTCTCTATAAAACATTCTCTTTCCCTCCTTCATCTGTAGTTTCTCTATAAAACATTATCTTTCCCTCCATCTGTCGTTTCTCTATAAAACATTCTCTTTCACTCCTTCATCTGTAGTTTCTCTATAAAACATTCTCTTTCCCTCCTCCATCTGTAGTTTCTCTATAAAACATTCTCTCTCCCTCCATCTGTAGTTTCTCTATAAAACATTCTCTTTCCCTCCATCTTTCGTTTCTCTATAAAACATTCTCTTTCCCTCCTTCATCTGTAGTTTCTCTATAAAACATTCTCTTTCCCTCCTTCATCTGTAGTTTCTCTATAAAACATTATCTTTCCATCCTTTATCTGTAGTTTCTCTATAAAACATTCTCTTTCCCTCCTTCATCTGTAGTTTCTCTATAAAACATTCTCTTTCCCTCCTTCATCTGTAGTTTTTCTATAAAACATTCTCTTTCCCTCCTTCATCTGTCGTTTCTCTATTAAACATTCTCTTTCCCTCCTTCATCTTTCGTTTCTCTGTAAAACATTCTCTTTCCCTCCATCTTTCGTTTCTCTATAAAACATTCTCTTTCCCTCCTTCATCTGTCGTTTCTCTATAAAACATCCATCTGTCGTTTCTCTATAAAACTCCTCCCTCCATCTGTCGTTTCTCTATAAAACATTCTCTTTCCCTCCTTCATCTGTAGTTTCTCTATAAAACATTCTCTTTCCCTCCATCTGTCGTTTCTCTATAAAACATTCTCTCTATCCCTCCTTCATCTGTCGTTTCTCTATAAAACATTCTCTTTCCCTCCTTCATCTGTCGTTTCTCTATAAAACATTCTCTTTCCCTCCTTCATCTGTAGTTTCTCTATAAAACATTCTCTCTCCCTCCTCCATCTGTAGTTTCTCTATAAAACATTCTCTTTCCCTCCTTCATCTGTCGTTTCTCTATAAAACATTCTCTTTCCCTCCTTCATCTGTCGTTTCTCTATAAAACATTCTCTTTCCCTCCATCTGTAGTTTCTCTATAAAACATTATCTTTCCCTCCTTCATCTGTAGTTTCTCTATAAAACATTCTCTTTCCCTCCATCTGTCGTTTCTCTATAAAACATTCTCTTTCACTCCTTCATCTGTAGTTTCTCGATAAAACATTCTCTTTCCCTCCTCCATCTGTAGTTTCTCTATAAAACATTCTCTCTCCCTCCATCTGTAGTTTCTCTATAAAACATTCTCTTTCCCTCCTTCATCTGTAGTTTCTCTATAAAACATTCTCTTTCCCTCCTTCATCTGTAGTTTCTCTGTAAAACATTATCTTTCCCTCCTTCATCTGTAGTTTCTCTATAAAACAATTCTCTCTCCCTCCATCTGTCGTTTCTCTGTAAAACATTCTCTTTCCCTCCTCCATCTGTCGTTTCTCTGTAAAACAATTCTCTTTCCCTCCATCTGTCGTTTCTCTGTAAAACATTCTCTTTCCCTCCTCCATCTGTCGTTTCTCTGTAAAACATTCTCTTTCCCTCCATCTTTCGTTTCTCTATAAAACATTCTCTTTCCCTCCTTCATCTGTAGTTTCTCTATAAAACATTCTCTTTCCCTCCTTCATCTGTAGTTTCTCTATAAAACATTCTCTTTCCCTCCATCTGTCGTTTCTCTGTAAAACATTCTCTTTCCCTCCTTCATCTGTAGTTTCTCAATAAAACATTCTCTTTCCCGCCTTCATCTGTAGTTTCTCTATAAAACATTCTCTTTCCCTCCTTCATCTGTAGTTTTTCTATAAAACATTCTCTTTCCCTCCATCTGTCGTTTCTCTGTAAAACATTCTCTTTCCCTCCTTCATCTGTCGTTTCTCTATAAAACATTCTCTTTCCCTCCTTCATCTGTCGTTTCTCTATAAAACATTCTCTTTCCCTCCTTCATCTGTCGTTTCTCTATAAAACATTCTCTCTCCCTCCATCTGTAGTTTCTCTATAAAACATTAAAACATTCTCTTTCCCTCCTTCATCTGTAGTTTCTCTATAAAACATTCTCTTCCCTCATCTGTAGTTTCTCTATAAAACATTCTCTTTCCCTCCTTCATCTGTAGTTTCTCTATAAAACATTCTCTTTCCCTCCATCTGTCGTTTCTCTATAAAACATTCTCTTTCACTCCTTCATCTGTAGTTTCTCTATAAAACATTCTCTTTCACTCCTCCATCTGTAGTTTCTCTATAAAACATTCTCTCTCCCTCCATCTGTAGTTTCTCTATAAAACATTCTCTTTCCCTCCTCCATCTGTCGTTTCTCTATAAAACATTCTCTTTCCCTCCTTCATCTGTCGTTTCTCTATAAAACATTCTCTTTCCCTCCTTCATCTGTAGTTTCTCTATAAAACATTCTCTTTCCCTCCTTTCATCTGTAGTTTCTCTATAAAACATTCTCTTTCCCTCCTTCATCTGTAGTTTCTCTATAAAACATTCTCTTTCCCTCCTTCATCTGTAGTTTTTCTATAAAACATTCTCTTTCCCTCCTTCATCTGTCGTTTCTCTGTAAAACATTCTCTTTCCCTCCATCTTTCGTTTCTCTATAAAACATTCTCTTTCCCTCCTTCATCTGTCGTTTCTCTATAAAACATTCTCTTTCCCTCCTTCATCTGTCGTTTCTCTATAAAACATTCTCTCTCCCTCCATCTGTAGTTTCTCTATAAAACATTCTCTTTCCCTCCTTCATCTGTAGTTTCTCTATAAAACATTCTCTTTCCCTCCATCTGTCGTTTCTCTATAAAACATTCTCTTTCCCTCCTTCATCTGTAGTTTCTCTATAAAACATTCTCTTTCCCTCCTCATCTGTAGTTTCTCTATAAAACATTCTCTCTCCCTCCATCTGTAGTTTCTCTATAAAACATTCTCTTTCCCTCCTTCATCTATAGTTTCTCTATAAAACATTCTCTTTCCCTCCTTCATCTGTAGTTTCTCTATAAAACATTATCTTTCCCTCCTTCATCTGTAGTTTCTCTATAAAACATTCTCTTTCCCTCCTTCATCTGTAGTTTCTCTATAAAACATTCTCTTTCCCTCCTTCATCTGTCGTTTCTCTATAAAACATTCTCTTTCCCTCCTCCATCTGTAGTTTCTCTATAAAACATTCTCTTTCCCTCCTTCATCTGTAGTTTCTCTATAAAACATTCTCTTTCCCTCCTTCATCTGTAGTTTTCTCTATAAAACATTCTCTTTCCCTCCTTCATCTGTAGTTTTCTCTATAAAACAATTCTCTTTCCCTCCATCTGTCGTTTCTCTGTAAAACATTCTCTTTCCCTCCTCCATCTGTCGTTTCTCTGTAAAACATTCTCTTTCCCTCCATCTTTCGTTTCTCTATAAAACATTCTCTTTCCCTCCTTCATCTGTAGTTTCTCTATAAAACATTCTCTTTCCCTCCTTCATCTGTAGTTTTTCTATAAAACATTCTCTTTCCCTCCATCTGTCGTTTCTCTATAAAACATTCTCTTTCCCTCCTTCATCTGTCGTTTCTCTATAAAACATTCTCTTTCCCTCCATCTGTCGTTTCTCTATAAAACATTCTCTTTCCCGCCTTCATCTGTAGTTTCTCAATAAAACATTCTCTTTCCCGCCTTCATCTGTAGTTTCTCTATAAAACATTCTCTTTCCCTCCTTCATCTGTAGTTTTTCTATAAAACATTCTCTTTCCCTCCATCTGTCGTTTCTCTGTAAAACATTCTCTTTCCCTCCTTCATCTGTCGTTTCTCTATAAAACATTCTCTTTCCCTCCATCTTTCGTTTCTCTATAAAACATTCTCTTTCCCTCCTTCATCTGTCGTTTCTCTATAAAACATTCTCTCTCCCTCCATCTTTCGTTTCTCTATAAAACATTCTCTTTCCCTCCTTCATCTGTCGTTTCTCTATAAAACATTCTCTCTCCCTCCATCTGTAGTTTCTCTATAAAACATTATCTTTCCCTCCTTCATCTGTAGTTTCTCTATAAAACATTCTCTCTCCCTACATCTGTAGTTTCTCTATAAAACATTCTCTTTCCCTCCTTCATCTGTAGTTTCTCTATAAAACATTATCTTTCCCTCCATCTGTCGTTTCTCTATAAAACATTCTCTTTCACTCCTTCATCTGTAGTTTCTCTATAAAACATTCTCTTTCCCTCCTCCATCTGTAGTTTCTCTATAAAACATTCTCTCTCCCTCCATCTGTAGTTTCTCTATAAAACATTCTCTTTCCCTCCATCTTTCGTTTCTCTATAAAACATTCTCTTTCCCTCCTTCATCTGTAGTTTCTCTATAAAACATTCTCTTTCCCTCCTTCATCTGTAGTTTCTCTATAAAACATTATCTTTCCATCCTTTATCTGTAGTTTCTCTATAAAACATTCTCTTTCCCTCCTTCATCTGTCGTTTCTCTATAAAACATTCTCTTTCCCTCCTTCATCTGTCGTTTCTCTGTAAAACATTCTCTTTCCCTCCTTCATCTGTCGTTTCTCTGTAAAACATTCTCTTTCCCTACATCTGTCGTTTCTCTATAAAACATTCTCTTTCCCTCCTTCATCTGTAGTTTCTCTATAAAACATTCTCTTTCCCTCCATCTGTCGTTTCTCTATAAAACATTCTCTTTCCCTCCTTCATCTGTCGTTTCTCTATAAAACATTCTCTTTCCCTCCTTCATCTGTAGTTTCTCTATAAAACATTCTCTTTCCCTCCTTCATCTGTAGTTTTTCTATAAAACATTCTCTTTCCCTCCATCTGTCGTTTCTCTGTAAAACATTCTCTTTCCCTCCTCCATCTGTCGTTTCTCTGTAAAACATTCTCTTTCCCTCCATCTGTCGTTTCTCTATAAAACATTCTCTTTCCCGCCTTCATCTGTAGTTTCTCTATAAAACATTCTCTTTCCCTCCTTCATCTGTAGTTTTTCTATAAAACATTCTCTTTCCCTCCATCTGTCGTTTCTCTGTAAAACATTCTCTTTCCCTCCTTCATCTGTCGTTTCTCTATAAAACATTCTCTTTCCCTCCATCTTTCGTTTCTCTATAAAACATTCTCTTTCCCGCCTTCATCTGTAGTTTCTCAATAAAACATTCTCTTTCCCGCCTTCATCTGTTGTTTCTCTATAAAACATTCTCTTTCCCTCCTTCATCTGTAGTTTTTCTATAAAACATTCTCTTTCCCTCCATCTGTCGTTTCTCTGTAAAACATTCTCTTTCCCTCCTTCATCTGTCGTTTCTCTATAAAACATTCTCTTTCCCTCCATCTTTCGTTTCTCTATAAAACATTCTCTTTCCCTCCTTCATCTGTCGTTTCTCTATAAAACATTCTCTCTCCCTCCATCTTTCGTTTCTCTATAAAACATTCTCTTTCCTTCCTTCATCTGTCGTTTCTCTATAAAACATTCTCTCTCCCTCCATCTGTAGTTTCTCTATAAAACATTATCTTTCCCTCCTTCATCTGTAGTTTCTCTATAAAACATTTCTCTCTCCCTACATCTGTAGTTTCTCTATAAAACATTCTCTTTCCCTCCTTCATCTGTAGTTTCTCTATAAAACATTATCTTTCCCTCCATCTGTCGTTTCTCTATAAAACATTCTCTTTCACTCCTTCATCTGTAGTTTCTCTATAAAACATTCTCTTTCCCTCCTCCATCTGTAGTTTCTCTATAAAACATTCTCTCTCCCTCCATCTGTAGTTTCTCTATAAAACATTCTCTTTCCCTCCATCTTTCGTTTCTCTATAAAACATTCTCTTTCCCTCCTTCATCTGTAGTTTCTCTATAAAACATTCTCTTTCCCTCCTTCATCTGTAGTTTCTCTATAAAACATTATCTTTCCATCCTTTATCTGTAGTTTCTCTATAAAACATTCTCTTTCCCTCCTTCATCTGTCGTTTCTCTATAAAACATTCTCTTTCCCTCCTTCATCTGTCGTTTCTCTGTAAAACATTCTCTTTCCCTCCATCTTTCGTTTCTCTGTAAAACATTCTCTTTCCCTACATCTTTCGTTTCTCTATAAAACATTCTCTTTCCCTCCTTCATCTGTAGTTTCTCAATAAAACATTCTCTTTCCCTCCATCTGTCGTTTCTCTATAAAACATTCTCTTTCCCTCCTTCATCTGTCGTTTTTCTATAAAACATTCTCTTTCCCTCCTTCATCTGTCGTTTCTCTATAAAACATTCTCTTTCCCTCCTTTATCTGTAGTTTCTCTATAAAACATTCTCTTTCCCTCCATCTGTAGTTTCTCTATAAAACATTCTCTTTCCCTCCTTCATCTGTAGTTTTTCTATAAAACATTCTCTTTCCCTCCTTCATCTGTCGTTTCTCTGTAAAACATTCTCTTTCCCTCCATCTGTCGTTTCTCTATAAAACATTCTCTTTCCCTCCTTCATCTGTCGTTTCTCTATAAAACATTCTCTTTCCCTCCTTCATCTGTCGTTTCTCTATAAAACATTCTCTCTCCCTCCATCTGTAGTTTCTCTATAAAACATTATCTTTCCCTCCTTCATCTGTAGTTTCTCTATAAAACATTCTCTTTCCCTCCATCTGTCGTTTCTCTATAAAACATTCTCTTTCCCTCCTTCATCTGTAGTTTCTCTATAAAACATTCTCTTTCACTCCTCCATCTGTAGTTTCTCTATAAAACATTCTCTCTCCCTCCATCTGTAGTTTCTCTATAAAACATTCTCTTTCCCTCCTTCATCTGTAGTTTCTCTATAAAACATTCTCTTTCCCTCCTTCATCTGTAGTTTCTCTATAAAACATTCTCTCTCCCTCCATCTGTAGTTTCTCTATAAAACATTCTCTTTCCCTCCTTCATCTGTAGTTTCTCTATAAAACATTATCTTTCCCTCCTTCATCTGTCGTTTCTCTATAAAACATTCTCTTTCCCTCCTTCATCTGTAGTTTCTCTATAAAACATTATCTTTCCCTCCTCCATCTGTCGTTTCTCTATAAAACATTCTCTTTCCCTCCTTCATCTGTAGTTTCTCTATAAAACATTCTCTTTCCCTCCTTCATCTGTAGTTTCTCTATAAAACATTCTCTTTCCCTCCTTCATCTGTGTTTCTCTATAAAACATTCTCTTTCCCTCCTTCATCTGTAGTTTCTCTATAAAACATTCTCTTTCCCTCCTTCATCTGTAGTTTCTCTATAAAACATTCTCTTTCCCTCCTTCATCTGTAGTTTCTCTATAAAACATTCTCTTTCCCTCCTTCATCTGTAGTTTCTCTATAAAACATTCTCTTTCCCTCCTTCATCTGTAGTTTCTCTATAAAACATTCTCTTTCCCTCCTTCATCTGTCGTTTCTCTATAAAACATTCTCTCTCCCTACATCTGTAGTTTCTCTATAAAACATTCTCTCTCCCTTCATCTGTCGTTTCTCTATAAAACATTCTCTTTCCCTCCTTCATCTGTAGTTTCTCTATAAAACATTCTCTTTCCCTCCTTCATCTGTAGTTTCTCTGTAAAACATTATCTTTCCCTCCTTCATCTGTAGTTTCTCTATAAAACATTCTCTTTCCCTCCTTCATCTGTAGTTTCTCTATAAAACATTCTCTTTCCCTCCTTCATCTGTCGTTTCTCTATAAAACATTCTCTTTCCCTCCTCCATCTGTAGTTTTTCTATAAAACATTCTCTTTCCCTCCTTCATCTGTAGTTTCTCTATAAAACATTCTCTTTCCCTCCTTCATCTGTAGTTTTTCTATAAAACATTCTCTTTCCCTCCTTCATCTGTAGTTTTTCTATAAAACAATTCTCTTTCCCTCCATCTGTCGTTTCTCTGTAAAACATTCTCTTTCCCTCCTCCATCTGTCGTTTCTCTGTAAAACATTCTCTTTCCCTCCATCTTTCGTTTCTCTATAAAACATTCTCTTTCCCGCCTTCATCTGTAGTTTCTCTATAAAACATTCTTTCCCTCCTTCATCTGTAGTTTTTCTATAAAACATTCTCTTTCCCTCCATCTGTCGTTTCTCTGTAAAACATTCTCTTTCCCTCCTTCATCTGTCGTAAAACATTCTCTTTCCCTCCTTCATCTTTCTCTATAAAACATTCTCTTTCCCTCCATCTTTCGTTTCTCTATAAAACATTCTCTTTCCCGCCTTCATCTGTAGTTTCTCAATAAAACATTCTCTTTCCCGCCTTCATCTGTTGTTTCTCTATAAAACATTCTCTTTCCCTCCTTCATCTGTAGTTTTTCTATAAAACATTCTCTTTCCCTCCATCTGTCGTTTCTCTGTAAAACATTCTCTTTCCCTCCTTCATCTGTCGTTTCTCTATAAAACATTCTCTTTCCCTCCATCTTTCGTTTCTCTATAAAACATTCTCTTTCCCTCCTTCATCTGTCGTTTCTCTATAAAACATTCTCTCTCCCTCCATCTTTCGTTTCTCTATAAAACATTCTCTTTCCTTCCTTCATCTGTCGTTTCTCTATAAAACATTCTCTCTCCCTCCATCTGTAGTTTCTCTATAAAACATTATCTTTCCCTCCATCTGTAGTTTCTCTATAAAACATTCTCTCTCCCTACATCTGTAGTTTCTCTATAAAACATTCTCTTTCCCTCCTTCATCTGTAGTTTCTCTATAAAACATTCTCTTTCTCCTCATCTGTCGTTTCTCTATAAAACATTCTCTTTCCCTCCTTCCATCTGTAGTTTCTCTATAAAAAACATAAAACATTCTCTCTCCCTCCATCTGTAGTTTCTCTATAAAACATTCTCTTTCCCTCCATCTTTCGTTTCTCTATAAAACATTCTCTTTCCCTCCTTCATCTGTAGTTTCTCTATAAAACATTCTCTTTCCCTCCTTCATCTGTAGTTTCTCTATAAAACATTATCTTTCCATCCTTTCATCTGTAGTTTCTCTATAAAACATTCTCTTTCCCTCCTTCATCTGTCGTTTCTCTATAAAACATTCTCTTTCCCTCCTTCATCTGTCGTTTCTCTGTAAAACATTCTCTTTCCCTCCATCTTTCGTTTCTCTGTAAAACATTCTCTTTCCCTACATCTGTCGTTTCTCTATAAAACATTCTCTTTCCCTCCTTCATCTGTAGTTTCTCAATAAAACATTCTCTTTCCCTCCATCTGTCGTTTCTCTATAAAACATTCTCTTTCCCTCCTTCATCTGTCGTTTTTCTATAAAACATTCTCTTTCCCTCCTTCATCTGTCGTTTCTCTATAAAACATTCTCTTTCCCTCCTTTATCTGTAGTTTCTCTATAAAACATTCTCTTTCCCTCCATCTGTAGTTTCTCTATAAAACATTCTCTTTCCCTCCTTCATCTGTAGTTTTTCTATAAAACATTCTCTTTCCCTCCTTCATCTGTCGTTTCTCTGTAAAACATTCTCTTTCCCTCCATCTTTCGTTTCTCTATAAAACATTCTCTTTCCCTCCTTCATCTGTCGTTTCTCTATAAAACATTCTCTTTCCCTCCTTCATCTGTCGTTTCTCTATAAAACATTCTCTCTCCCTCCATCTGTAGTTTCTCTATAAAACATTATCTTTCCCTCCTTCATCTGTAGTTTCTCTATAAAACATTCTCTTTCCCTCCATCTGTCGTTTCTCTATAAAACATTCTCTTTCACTCCTTCATCTGTAGTTTCTCTATAAAACATTCTCTTTCACTCCTCCATCTGTAGTTTCTCTATAAAACATTCTCTCTCCCTCCATCTGTAGTTTCTCTATAAAACATTCTCTTTCCCTCCTTCATCTGTAGTTTCTCTATAAAACATTCTCTTTCCCTCCTTCATCTGTAGTTTCTCTATAAAACATTCTCTCTCCCTCCATCTGTAGTTTCTCTATAAAACATTCTCTTTCCCTCCTTCATCTGTAGTTTCTCTATAAAACATTATCTTTCCCTCCTTCATCTGTCGTTTCTCTATAAAACATTCTCTTTCCCTCCTTCATCTGTAGTTTCTCTATAAAACATTATCTTTCCCTCCTCCATCTGTCGTTTCTCTATAAAACATTCTCTTTCCCTCCTTCATCTGTAGTTTCTCTATAAAACATTCTCTTTCCCTCCTTCATCTGTAGTTTCTCTATAAAACATTCTCTTTCCCTCCTTCATCTGTAGTTTCTCTATAAAACATTCTCTTTCCCTCCTTCATCTGTAGTTTCTCTATAAAACATTCTCTTTCCCTCCTTCATCTGTAGTTTCTCTATAAAACATTATCTTTCCCTCCTTCATCTGTAGTTTCTCTATAAAACATTCTCTTTCCCTCCTTCATCTGTAGTTTCTCAATAAAACATTCTCTTTCCCTCCTTCATCTGTCGTTTCTCTATAAAACATTCTCTCTCCCTACATCTGTAGTTTCTCTATAAAACATTCTCTCTCCCTTCATCTGTCGTTTCTCTATAAAACATTCTCTTTCCCTCCTTCATCTGTCGTTTCTCTGTAAGGGAGGGAGGATCGATAGAGACACTACACAGGGTCAAATAGATAACCACAGGCCTGCTCCATGCTAATAGTCCACTGCTACTGCTCTTAGTACTGATACTAGGGTTGTGATGATACCAGTACTGCAATATTTTTGTCTTTGTCTTTGGTCCTATAAAAACCTACTGTATGTAAAATATTGTGTGCTATAGCCTGGAAAAAAAGTAAATATGACTCTGGGTGAACACACAATGATGTTTGTTTCCAACATTAGGGCTGTTTTCCTAAAGAAGTTAAATCTGTTTTGTGTTTTGTTTCCTTGCCACGATACTGACAAGCATCATGATACTGGTATTGTCCCAACCCTACTAAGTACACCACTGGTTACCAGTGATAGTTGGATGACAACCCTGTCTTCTGTTGAACACACACAAGTATTTGATACACTGCCGATTTTGCAGGTTTTCCTACTTAGAGGTCTGAAATTTTTATCATAGGTACACTTCAACTGTGAGAGACGGAATCTAAAACAAAAATCCGGAACGTCACATTGTATGATTTTTAAGTAATTAATTTGCATTTTATTGCATGACATAAGTATTTGATCACCTACCAACGAGTAAGAATTCCGGCTCTCACAGACCTGTTAGTTTTTCTTTAAGAAGCCCTCCTGTTCTCCACTCATTACCTGTATTAACTGCACCTGTTTGAACTTGTTACCTGTATAAAAGACACCTGTCCACACACTCAATCAAACAGACTCCAACCTCTCCACAATGGCCAAGACCAGAGAGCTGTGTAAGGACATCAGGGATAAAATTGTAGACCTGCACAAGGCTGGGATGGGCTACAGGACAATAGGCAAGCAGCTTGGTGAGAAGGCAACAACTGTTGGCGCAATTATTCGAAAATGAAAGAAGTTCAAAATGACGGTCAATCGCCCTCGGTCTGGGGCTCCATGCAAGATCTCACCTCGTGGGGCATCAATGATCATGAGGAAGGTGAGGGATCAGCCCAGAACTACACGGCAAGACCTGGTCAATGACCTGAAGAGAGCTGGGACCACAGTCTCAAAGAAAACCATTAGGAACACACTACGCTGTCATGGATTAAAATCCTGCAGCGCACGCAAGGTCCCCCTGCTCAAACCAGCACATGTCCAGGCCCGTCTGAAGTTTGCCAATGACCATCTGGATGATCCAGAGGAGGAATGGGTGAAGGTCATGTGGTCTGATGATACAAAAATAGAGCTTTTTGGTCTAAACTCCACTCGCCGTGTTTAGAGGAAGAAGAAGGATGAGTACAACCCCAAGAACACCATCCCAACCGTGAAGCATGGAGATGGAAACATCATTCTTTGGGGATGCTTTTCTGCAAAGGGGACAGGACGACTGCATCGTATTGAGGGGAGGATGGATGGGGCCATGTATCGCGAGATCTTGGCCAACAACCTCCTCAGTAAGAGCATTGAAGATGGGTCGTGGCTGGGTCTTTCAGCATGACAACGACCCGAAACACACAGCCAGGGTAACTAAGGAGTGGCTCCGTAAGAAGTATCTCAAGGTCCTGGAGTGGCCTAGCCAGTCTCCAGACCTGAACCCAATAGAAAATCTTTGGAGGGAGCTGAAAGTCCATATTGCCCAGCGACAGCCCCGAAACCTGAAGGATCTGTATGGAGGAGTGGGCCAAAATCCCTGCTGCAGTGTGTGCAAACCTGGTCAAGAACTACAGGAAACGTATGATCTCTGTAATTGCAAACAAAAGTTTCTGTACCAAATATTAAGTTCTGCTTTTCTGATGTATCAAATACTTATGTCATGCAATAAAATGCAAATTAATTACTTAAAAATCATACAATGTGATTTTCTGGATTATTGTTTTAGATTCCGTCTCTCACAGTTGAAGTGTACCTATGATAAAAATGACAGACCTCTACATGCTTTGTAAGTAGGAAAACCTCCAACATCGTCAGTGTATCAAATACTTGTTCTCCCCACTGTATATGCACCATGCACGCACGCTCACACACGCACTTTCACACACACAGACAGACACACACACACACACCATGTCCACAGAAAAGCAGGTGGGGGCGAGAAGCTTGTGTTTACAGCCAGGGAATGTTTTTCTAGATATTTTTGGAGCTAGAACCGGCACACGGCAACCCACACGGCAACTCACACGGCAACCCAGCGCTAACTGACAGACAATGGTCTACTCAACACAACGATGTAATTCAAATGTGAACATAGACAGACTAATTACTGCTAATATAGCTCTCCATATATCTTAGTTACAGGCTAAATGACTGGGCTTCTGTGTGAGGAGAGACAGTTGAAGCTAAAACACATCTCAACCATACCAAGAGGACTGAAGGAGGTCATTATTATTGTAAACCTAGTGTCTTATCTATGTGTTTCTTCTCTGGGAGGATGGATGCAGCAGACTGTCTATATGTAACGCCAGCTTACACTACGCCAACAACAGTGATTTGATGCTTCCAAATTGGCTCCCTACATAGTGTTCTCCTATGGACACTGGTCAAAAGTAGTGCACTATATAGGGAATAGGGTGCCATTTTGAATGAAGCCATTGACTATAACAGCTGACAATGTGGTTGCCAGTCTTTGCAATTGACGTGTAGGCAACCTACATCTGAATGAGATCTTGCATACATTTTGAGCTTTATGAAAAATTGTATTAGTCAGAATATAAGTCTGTGTTACAGCCTCAGCGGGCTGGGGTACTGTGCTTTGGCGAAGAGCGAGAGAGAGAGATATGGAGAGAGAAATAGATGCATAGAGAGAGATATGGACAGAGAAATAGATGCCTAGAGAGAGATATGGACAGAGAAATAGATGCATAGAGAGAGAGATATGGACAGATAAATAGATGCATAGAGAGAGAGATATGGACAGAGAAATAGATACATAGAGAGAAATAGATGCATAGAGAGAGAGATATGGACAGAGAAATAGATGCATAGAGAGAGATATGGACAGAGAAATAGATACATAGAGAGAGAGAAATAGATGCATAGAGAGAGAGATATGGACAGAGAAATAGATGCATAGAGAAATAGAAATAGATGCATAGAGAGACAGATATGGACAGAGAAATAGATGCATAGAGAGAGATATGGACAGAGAAATAGATGCATAGAGAGAGAGATATGGACAGAGAAATAGATGCATAGAGAGAGAGATATGGACAGAGAAATAGATGCATAGAGAGAGAGATATGGACAGAGAAATAGATGCATAGAGAGAGAGATATGGACAGAGAAATAGATGCATAGAGAGAGAGATATGGACAGAGAAATAGATGCAAAGAGAGAGATATATGGACAGAGAAATAGATGTATAGAAATAGATACATAGAGAGAGAGAAATAGATACATAGAGAGAGATATGGACAGAGAAATAGATGCATAGAAATAGATACATAGAGAGAGAGAAATAGATACATAGAGAGAGAGATATGGACAGAGAAATAGATACATAGAGAGAGAGATATGGACAGAGAAATAGATGCATAGAGAGAGATATGGACAGAGAAATAGATACATAGAGAGAGAGATATGGACAGAGAAATAGATACATAGAGAGAGAGAAATAGATACATAGAAATAGATACATAGAGAGAGAGAAATAGATACATAGAGAGATAGCGAGGTGAAGTGAGAGAGATGATTATTATTATTCTAATTCATATTGTTGCTGTTAATGGTAATACCATTTCCACTACTACTATTACTGTTATTATTGATACCTTATTGCAGTTGGTCCCACCATTGTTGTTATAAGTGTATTTTGACAACATAAGTCATTTAACTTGCCATGTTAATAAAGTCTACTGAATTTAATTTAATTGAGAGATACGGAGATGGAGAGAGAAAAATATATGCAGAGAGAGAGAACATCATTTAATTTAACGTCTGTACTTCAGCCTTCAGTTTGAGAAATCACCTCCGCGAGAGGCCCTGTAAACAGAGGCAGCACTAAACATCACATATCAGATCATAGAATTCCATTAAAAGTGTCACCTCGCCCTAATGCGCAGCTGCGTCAGGGAGCCCATTGTGATGAATGGCACTGCGCTCCTGTGCGTCAAAGGGGTCTCAGTGTAATTAACGGGATTAGGAGTCCCACGGTGGAGCTGCACCACCAAGCCTACTGTAATAATAAGGTATACTGCATTAGGGTACCATTGTGACAGAAACCTAATTTGGTGTGACAGCAAAAAGGTTGTTATTGTGACCAGAATATATAGCATATTCCCCCATTTGCTTTAGTGAACCAGCCATTACCACAGTCTGAAAGTTCCAAAATTATTGGATTGTTGGGCATAATATAAGTATTTGTAGTTTAACTTGCACTCACACCCCCACATGTTGTTTCTTCCTGCCACTGGTTCTGCTGATAGTGCTATTTCTAAGAATGGTCTTCTTTTTCCCTAATCTTCCACACCTTACTCTTGGACGTCTTGGGGGTACATCATCAAAAGAGGTGTCAGCCACAAGTCAGAGCCCCGTGGCCTGTTTCTGTTCCCCCTCCTAGATTAGTCTAGGTCTCTCTGAAACTCTATAGGAAGCTACACTCTGAGGCACTGGTTGAGTCCCAAATGGCACCCTAGTCCCTATATAGTACTCTAGTTTTGACCGGAGCCCTATGGGTCCTGGTCTAAAGTAGTACACTGTGTAGGGATTTGGGATACAGGCACTGAGCCCCTGTGTCCCTGAGAGGACTACCAGGGTCATATATGTTAGTCACAGTTCAGTATTGATTTCCTGGACTACGAATGGGAATGCCAGCAGTCGGAAAACCACGCTCCCAAAGCTGTCGAGATCCCCCCTCCTGCTCTCCCTACTCATGTTTTCCACCGAGTTGGAAATTGTTACCGTATGACACCATCCCTGTCGCTCACAGCAACATGGTCGTTACGCCCTCACGGTCCATGCCGGTGTGCGATGAGTGAAGGATTGTGAGTGTTGACTAGACTGGAGGCCTCTGGGATATGGTATCACCTAGCGTGGGCAACTGTTGCTATTGTTCTGTTGTTTAGAGCTTGCTCGGGGGTGGGACTGATATGGACGTTTCTGTTGTTATGGTGTGGGTGACTCTTTTAAACCATGTGTTTGGTTGTTATGGAGATGGTTACCAGGTGTGAATATGCCATGGTTGTTGTAACTCTGGTATTTATGATCTTGGGATAGCACCTGATCTGGGCTTATATGTTTAATGATGGTCATGAAGTTATTGTTCTGATGCCTAACATTAAATGGGAGATTTACTAGTGGTTTTATTTTACCATCATTCTTCAACAACCTTAGATTTTCACTCAATAAAATTCCTATTTATACTCAACTAATCTTAACTTATTAATGATCTTTAAATGTCCTCATGCTAAAGCTGTCGTCTTGCTCTATATATTCCTGCAAACAATGAACGTTCCTACAATGTTTGGAAACATTCCAATTTGTTGTACAGCTAACATTAGAATGGTGGATCTAAAACCACGTCTGTCTGTCTGTCTGTCTGTCTGTCTGTCTGTCTGTCTGTCTGTCTGTCTGTCTGTCTGTCTGTCTTCCAGTACAGGATTGGCCAGCTGTATATGATCAGCAAGCACAGCCATGAGCAGAGTGAGCGTGGAGAAGGAGTGGAGGTGGTTCAGAACGAACCCTACGAGGACCCCACACATGGACAGGGACAGTTCACAGAAAAACGGGTCTACCTCAACAAGTAAGTGTGTACTTACCAACTGTGTTGGAAAAAGTACTCAATTGACATACTTGAGTGAAAATAAAGGCTTTCCCGAGTGGCACAGCGGTCTAAAGCACTGCACTGCGGTGCTTGAGGCGCCACTACAGATCCAGGCTGTGTCACAGCTGGCCAAGACCGAGAGACCCATGAGGCGGCGCACTATTAGCCCAGCGTCGCCCGGGTTAGGGGAGGGTTTGGCCTGCCGGGATATCCTTGTCCCATCGCGCTCTAGCGACTCCTGTGGCAGGCTGGGCAAATGCACGTTTACACGGTCATCGGTTGTACCTCCTCCACATTGGCTTCCGGGTTAAGCGAGCGGTCTGTCAAGAAGCAGTGCGGCTTGGTAGGGTTTTGTTTCGGAGGAATCATGGCTCTCAACATTCGCCTCTTCCGAGTCGGTACGGTAGTTGCAGCGATGGGACAAGACTGTCACTACCAATAGGATATCACCAAATTGTGGAGGAAAAAGGGTAAATAAAACGACTTAAACGACTTAAGTAAAAGTGAAAGTTTCCCAGTAAAATACTAGTTGAGTAAAAGTATAAAAGTATCTGGATTTATGTGTACAGTGGTGGGGAAAGTACTCAATTGTCACACTTCAGTAAAAGTAAAAAATTAAATGAAATGCTATACATCAAATTCCTCATATTAAGCAAACCAGACGTCAAAAAGCCATGGTCCTGCCAGATTGAATACTGCCCACAGAAGATACAGTAAACACAGAAGTCACATACTGTATACTCCGAAGGATCCTTTCAAATGATTTAAGCACAAGGTGTTGTGTAGTTTATTCCCATTAGTAAGCTACAGCAGGACTAATCTCCTGGCACTAGCGGAGAGCGTCTGACATATCCTTGGGGAGTGCCATATTCACTGTCTTCATTGGGTGAGTCAGTGCCACTGGAAAGTTTAGGACAATACTTTTCTCCTCCAGGCTAGATGGATGTCATATTGTCATATGTGTCTCCTCTTCTCGTAGGCCTAGATTAGATAGTTGCATTCAAGACAAGGTCATTTTCATTGATCTCAGTTTGTCAGTGTCAGTAGAGTATCCTAGGCCTACCCTGTCATGTTTGTGGTATCATATTAAAGATTCTGATGATGAATGTCATAGAATTGCCTGAAATGTGTTTATAAAATACTCCCCCCCCCGAATGCTCCTTAAAAATGTTCCTCTAGTTGGGGCTGAATTGCTACACTAAACATGAAGCTCACACGCCTTCTATGATGTTATGTATTTCATTATGATTGTTTACGGTCTGAGTTGGACAGTCTGCCTGTTTTGTCAGCAGTGTTGCTGTAAGAGGTTGTAACGTGTGTAGCTGCCCTGGCTACAGATGTAGGATCTTAGTAGAAATATTAGTAGTGTATTGGAGGTTTTAAAAGGCTTCTGAAGTTTGTAGTTTACACATTGACATTTCAAACTTGATTTTCCTTTACAAAATATGTATCTACCCCCACAAAAATGTAAATGTTATCATGTTCCACATAACAATTCACATTTCCTGTTGCTGCAGAATTATTTTCATGCTGTAGCAAACTGGCTCAAGTTAAGATCTTACATCTGTACTTGGCAGTAGGCCTAAAAGGGCTTGTTGGACAAGGACATTTTGTGGTGTTTCTTGGTCACATTTATCATGTGCTAAATGATGCAATGTGATTGTAAAAATTTTCAGTTATTTTTGCTGCATTTTTACTGGAAAATGTTGGCCCTGTCACTTTTACTCAAGCCCAGTCACTTTTACTCAGGCCCAGTCACTTTTACTCAGGCCCAGTCACTTTTACTCAGGCCCAGTCACTTTTACTCTGGCCCAGTCACTTTTACTCAGGCCCAGTCACTTTTACTCATGCCCAGTCACTTTTACTCAGGCCCAGTCATTTTTACCCAGGCCCAGTCACTTTTACTCAGGCCCAGTCACTTTTACTCAGGCCCAGTCACTTTTACTCAGGCCCAGTCACTTTTACTCAGGCCCAGTCACTTTTACTCAGGCCCAGTCACTTTTACTCAGGCCCAGTCATTTTTACCCAGGCCCAGTCACTTTCACTCAGGCCTAGTCACTTTCACTCAGGCCCAGTCACTTTTACTCAGGCCCAGTCACTTTTACTCAGGCCCAGTCACTTTTACTCAGGCCCAGTCACTTTTACTCTGGCCCAGTCACTTTTACTCAGGCCCAGTCACTTTTACTCAGGCCCAGTCATTTTTACCCAGGCCCAGTCACTTTTACTCAGGCCCAGTCACTTTTACTCAGGCCCAGTCACTTTTACTCAGGCCCAGTCACTTTTACTCAGGCCCAGTCACTTTTACTCAGGCCCAGTCACTTTTACTCAGGCCCAGTCATTTTTACCCAGGCCCAGTCACTTTCACTCAGGCCTAGTCACTTTCACTCAGGCCCAGTCACTTTTACTCAGGCCCAGTCACTTTTACTCAGGCCCAGTCACTTTTACTCAGGCCCAGTCACTTTTACTCTGGCCCAGTCACTTTTACTCAGGCCCAGTCACTTTTACTCATGCCCAGTCACTTTTACTCAGGCCCAGTCATTTTTACCCAGGCCCAGTCACTTTTACTCAGGCCCAGTCACTTTTACTCAGGCCCAGTCACTTTTACTCAGGCCCAGTCACTTTTACTCAGGCCCAGTCACTTTTACTCAGGCCCAGTCACTTTTACTCAGGCCCAGTCATTTTTACCCAGGCCCAGTCACTTTCACTCAGGCCCAGTCACTTTCACTCAGGCCCAGTCACTTTTACTCAGGCCCAGTCACTTTTACTCAGGCCCAGTCACTTTTACTCAGGCCCAGTCATTTTTACCCAGGCCCAGTCACTTTCACTCAGGCCTAGTCACTTTCACTCAGGCCCAGTCACTTTTACTCAGGCCCAGTCACTTTTACTCAGGCCCAGTCACTTTTACTCAGGCCCAGTCACTTTTACTCTGGCCCAGTCACTTTTACTCAGGCCCAGTCACTTTTACTCAGGCCCAGTCACTTTTACTCAGGCCCAGTCACTTTTACTCAGGCCCAGTCACTTTTACTCAGGCCCAGTCACTTTTACTCTGGCCCAGTCACTTTTACTCAGGCCCAGTCACTTTTACTCATGCCCAGTCACTTTTACTCAGGCCCAGTCATTTTTACCCAGGCCCAGTCACTTTTACTCAGGCCCAGTCACTTTTACTCAGGCCCAGTCACTTTTACTCAGGCCCAGTCACTTTTACTCAGGCCCAGTCACTTTTACTCAGGCCCAGTCACTTTCACTCAGGCCCAGTCACTTTCACTCAGGCCCAGTCACTTTTACTCAGGCCCAGTCACTTTTACTCAGGCCCAGTAATTTTTACTCAGGCCCAGTCACTTTTACTCAGGCCCGGCCATTTTATAATCTAAATCAAATCAAATCAAACTTTATTGGTCACATACACATGGTTAGCATATGTTATTGCGAGTGTAGCTAAATGCTTGTGCTTCTAATTCCGACAGTGCAGGAATATCTAACAAGTAATCTAACAATTCCACAACAACCACCTAATACACACAAATCTAAAGGGATGGAATAAGAATATGTACATATAAATATATGGATGAGCAATGACAGAGCGGCATAGGCCAGATGCAATAGATGGTATAAAATACAGTATATACATATGAGATGAGTAATGTAAGATATGTAAACATTATTCAAGTTATTTGTGATCCATTTATTAAAGTGGCCCATGATTTTGCAAGTCTGTATGTAGGCAGCAGCCTCTTTGTGTTAGTGGTGGCTGTTTAACAGTCTGATGGACTTGAGATGGAAGCAGTTTTTCAGTTTCTCGGTCCCAGCTTTGATGCACCTGTACTGACCTCGCCTTCTGGATGCTAGCGGGATGAACAGGCAGGGGCTCGGGTGGTTGTTGCCCTCTTTTTGGCCTTCCTGTGACATCGGGTGCTGTAGGTGTCCTGGAGGGCAGGTAGTTTGCCCCCGGTGATGCGTTGTGCAGACCACACCACCTTCTGGAGAGCCTTATGGTTGTGGGTGGTGCATTTGCCGTACTAGGCGGTGCTACAGCCCAACAGGATGCTCTCAATTGTGCATCTGTAAAAGTTTGTGAGGGTTTTAGGTGACAAGACCCATTTCTTTAGCCTCCTGAGGTTGAAGAGGCGCTGTTGCGCATTCTTCACCACACTGACTGTGTGGGTGGACCATTTCAGTTTGTCCGTGATGTGTATGCCGAGGAACTTAAATAGTATTGTGATATCCTCATATCATTATGGGTCACTTAATAGAATAGAATGTAACATAATAGAATAGAAAAGTATATAACATTATGGAATGGAATAGTATAGAATAGATCAGAATGGAATAAAACATACTGTACACAGTAATGGGCTGCCGTATGGACATGGAGGTTCCATAAAACACTCATAAGAGGACATAAAGATTTTAAGACATTATAGGTCTCACAGGTTCTAGCCATAGAAGAGCAATATATTTTATTGCATGTGTCATTTAAATCCCATTTTCTCTGTTAGTCCATCTCCACACTCTGTTGAACATGATTACTGTGTGAAATTGAATATTTGATTCTCCATTATGTAGATTTAGATCACAATTGAATTTGCTGTTAAACGCACTGGTGAGTCTGAAATACACGTTCTGCTTCACTAATGCCCTTTCTGTGAGTTGGCCCTGGATTTGACCCAATCAGTCACACACTTCCACACACAGAGACACATGATAACATACACACTGCATGCACAAGCAAGCCCACCTGCTCTTTCATACTCAAACATGCATACTGTATACCTCTGTCTCTCTTTCTCTGTC
Source organism: Oncorhynchus clarkii lewisi (assembly GCF_045791955.1). Classification (NCBI taxonomy): domain Eukaryota; kingdom Metazoa; phylum Chordata; class Actinopteri; order Salmoniformes; family Salmonidae; genus Oncorhynchus; species Oncorhynchus clarkii. The sequence goes on from NW_027260849.1 coordinate 126,321, forward strand.
TTTGTTTCTCCCTCACTCTTTCTCCCTATTTCTTTCTTTTTAAAATGTTTTGTTCTTTCTATTTATCTCAAACACACACACATCTTTCTCTTTATCTCAAACACACACATCTTTCTCTTTATCTCAAACACACACATCTTTCTCTTTCTCTTGTAGTAATACTGACAGATCAGAGTCAATCAACTGAGTCACTGACTCATCATCAGAGATGTGACTAGGAGCACAGTTTAGCAGAGTGGGTTCATTCCAGTTTGGAAAATGGTCAAGATGAGGTCGCCAATGGAAACAGCCTCCACCAAATCCTCCACCAGCCAGGCAACCGTCACAACCCAAGGGGTTCTTCATGCACTAAGTGGACAGCGTTGTCGGACAGTCACAGAAAGTCACGGCTCTGCAGTGTGCTGCTCTGGGAAATCCATCAGGTCTAACTGTGTTCCAAACTGTTTCATTCTGATCACAGCAGACCTGCCTGCCTGCCTGGCGGAAGGAACTGCTCTCTATTGATTCCATGGGTCTGGTCCCTATGGAGCGTTATCTATCTCCCATTCACTGACTTCATTAGATGTCTGGAAGCGAGGAGACACTCTGATTGGTTTCCAGGGGGTCAGATAGGTACAACCCGGGTCAGCGATGGGCGACATCTTAAATGGCACCCTAATCCCTTTATAATGCAATATTACTTTTGACCATAGGGAATATAGTGACATTTGGGAAGCAGGTCATGATAATGGGTGGTACCAGTAATGTATGGTATCTATGGGTGGTACCAGTAATGTATGGTATCTATGGGTGGTACCAGTAATGTATGGTATCTATGGGTGGTACCAGTAATGTATGGTATCTATGGGTGGTACCAGTAATGTATGGTATCTATGGGTGGTGCCAGTAATGTATGGTATCTATGGGTGGTACCAGTAATGTATGGTATCTATGGGTGGTACCAGTAATGTATGGTATCTATGGGTGGTACCAGTAATGTATGGTATCTATGGGTGGTACCAGTCATGTATGGTATCTATGGGTGGTACCAGTAATGTATGGTATCTATGGGTGGTACCAGTAATGTATGGTATCTATGGGTGGTACCAGTAATGTATGGTATCTATGGGTGGTACCAGTCATGTATGGTATCTATGGGTGGTACCAGTAATGTATGGTATCTATGGGTGGCACCAGTAATGTATGGTATCCATGGGTGGTACCAGTAATGTATGGTATCTATGGGTGGTACCAGTAATGTATGGTATCTATGGGTGGCACCAGTAATGTATGGTATCTATGGGTGGTACCAGTAATGTATGGTATCTATGGGTGGTACCAGTAATGTATGGTATCTATGGGTGGTACCAGTAATGTATGGTATCTATGGGTGGTACCAGTAATGTATGGTATCTATGGGTGGTACCAGTAATGTATGGTATCTATGGGTGGTACCAGTAATGTATGGTATCTATGGGTGGTACCAGTAATGTATGGTATCTATGGGTGGTACCAGTAATGTATGGTATCTATGGGTGGTACCAGTCATGTATGGTATCTATGGGTGGTACCAGTAATGTATGGTATCTATGGGTGGCACCAGTAATGTATGGTATCTATGGGTGTTACCAGTAATGTATGGTATCTATGGGTGGTACCAGTAATGTATGGTATCTATGGGTGGCACCAGTAATGTATGATATCTATGGGTGGTACAGGGTCCCAGTTCACAGGTTACAGATGCCCACTTCTGAAACTCAAGTATTTAAACGTAATTTCAAAACCTTAGTTCTAATTTAGCACACATTATGTTACCATTCACTTCCCTGTAGAGATTTGAGTGACGGTTTTAGATTTTAAAATGCCAGGCGAGGCAGAGAGAGAAAGAACTGGAAAAGACAGAGAGGAGTGGGGGTTTTCAGACAGAAGTAAGACTGGTAGCTGCCTGTGTGAGCTCTGATGGGAGAGGAGATCAGTGTTGTGTAAGTGGTGGATCATTTAAACAGTCACGTTGGGATGCTGTACCTGCCTTCCCACCCACAGACCACCTGCTACCACAGACAGACAAGTACGTAAGTGCGTGTGTGCAGAAAGGGGGGGGGACATAAAAGTGGTCCTCTATACTTTGCTATTTAAAGGTCCGTCAGTGAGAGTGCAATGAACACAGCATGTCAGTCCTCTGTGGAACTGACAGGAGATTAGTGACTGGAGGATCTGTAGACTGGGACCAACAGGAACACAATATTCAGTCCACAGGAGGCTGCTGAGGGGAGGACGGACCATAATATTAGCCGTAACGGAGCGCATGGAATGGCACCAAACACATGGAAACAATGTGTTTTATGTATTTGATACCGTTCCACCAGCCCGTCCTCCCCAATTAAGGTGCCCCCATCCTCATGTGATTCAGCCATCTAATCAACAAGGCTGAGGGAGGGAGGGTTGTGCTCCAACATTACTCAGTAAATTTAGCATTTTGAGTGGGAATCCTCCCCCAGTGGCATTTGGCTGTTTAAAATGGCAGCCGCCCACCTTCTGTTGACAGAGCTATTTGCAACTTTATGGCTGGCCTGGTGCTGCAGTCTGCACTTCTCCAATGTATGATATTGACTGCAGTAAACTACCCCACCCGTGACACCCACAATATTTATGGGTCTGTGTCCCTGATACACAGCCGTTTGGGCTGTAACTGTTGGCTTTTGCTGTTGCGGGCTTTCTGCTTCGATTCATCCTCACAAATGTAGTGTCCGGATGGAATTGGGATAAAATATACTTTATGCCTCTAATAAAGTTTATGCCTCCACCCAAGAGCTCAAAATCTCAGTGTCAATTTAATTTGTTCTCATAGGATTCTTGTCCTCTCTCCTCGTATTTAACAGTTTTAACTCAGCATTTTGCTTTTCCAAACTTTGCCAAAATATAAACATCCACCTCAGCATCACAGCAGCAGACATCTTTGCTGCTCATCCTTCCAGCTCTGGTTCTCTGGTTAGGGTTTAGATAGGACATTCTTGAATGGGTTCTCCCTGATTGGCTACAAGGTCAGACCATGATGGTCACAGAGGTTCCTTTAGTTCTGAATGAGAAAACCCCTGTCTGTGTCCTCTGTGCTCCGTCCTCTCCCTTTTACCGCTGGTTGCCCAGTAACATCACCATCATCTACAGAATTTTGAGCCGCAATGGCCACCCAGCATTCTCCATTTTCAGCTCCTCACAGCTGGCGCCAGATACTGTATAGGGTCTAACAGTGAGGAAGGGATAGCAAGGGGTGGAAAGGTTCAGGTATATGATTCAGATGGATGTCATGTCTTCTCTTGTTTCCGCTTGATGCTGTTCTCTATTTCTCTCACTGTGCTCCACCTTACCTCTACTTCTCCCCTCTTCTTGTCTCTTCTCATCCCTCGTTCCCTTGCTTCTCTCTTTTCTTCACTCTACTCCTCCCTTATTTCATTCAGCTCACTTGTCTTCTTTTGTCTCTTTCAGTAAGCTCCCTAGCTGGGCCAGGGCTGTGGTCCCTAAAATCTTCTATGTGACAGAGAAGGCCTGGAACTACTACCCCTACACCATCACAGGTAACCACTCCTAGGACCATTACACTGTAACACCTCTACACTACTACCTACACCATCACAGGTAACCACTCCTAGGACCATTACACTGTAACACCTCTACACTACTACCTACACCATCACAGAAGAGCAGTACAGGAATGCACAGTGTGTCTGATAATGGAAAGGAGGAAAGGGGATATCTGGTCAGTTGTACAACTGAATGCATTCAACCCAAATGTGTCTTCCACATTTAATCCAAGCCCTCTGAATCAGAGAGGTGCGGGGGCTGCCTTTATCGCCATCCACGTCATCAGCGCCCTGGGAGCAGGTGGTGTTGGGGGTTAACTGTCTCGCTCAAGGTGAAGAACGGCACATTTTTACACCTTGCCGGCTCGGGGATTCAAACCATGGACTGTACTGTACTCTGATAGACATTGTGATAATAGTCTATAGATAGGTGATGGACTGTACTGTAGTCTGATAGACATTGTGATAATAGTCTATAGATAGGTGATGGATTGTACTGTAGTCTGCACAGGGACTGTTTGTTCTGGCTGGCTAGTTGGACTGGACTGACTAAGAGCTCTATCTGTTCTCAACCTTCTCTATCAGTTCAGACCCAACGTATTCCCTCGCTTCATCCCTCTACCACACACACACACACGAACACACACACAATATTTCTTTCCTCAGAGAGAAGAATCCCAATAGCTTGTTGGGAGGGATGGAGGGAGTGATGGATGATAACATGATGAGAGGATCATATTATTATAGCGCTCTAAAATAAAACAAGCTCCTGCTGCTCCTTGTTGTCCTTCTCAGGTGTCCTCTTAACACATGATGCTCTCTCTCCCTCTCTTCTCTTGTCCCCTCTTTCACTCCCTCTCTCTCTCTCTTTTTCTCTCTCTCCATCTCTCCTCTTGTTAAACTCCCTCCCCTCTTTCACTCCCTCTCTCTCTCTTTTTCTCTCTCTCCATCTCTCCTCTTGTTAAACTCCCTCTCCTCTTTCACTCCCTCTCTCTCTCTCTTTCTCTCTCTCCATCTCTCCTCTTGTTAAACTCCCTCCCCTCTTTCACTCCCTCTCTCTCTCTCTTTTTCTCTCTCTCCATCTCTCCTCTTGTTAAACTCCCTCTCCTCTTTCACTCCCTCTCTCTCTCTCTTTTTCTCTCTCTCCATCTCTCCTCTTGTTAAACTCCCTCCCCTCTTGCACTCCCTCTCTTTCTCTCTCTCCCCCTCCATCCCATCTTTCTCTCTCGCACTCTCTCTCTCTCTCTCTCTGTCTCTCTCTCTGTCACTCTCTCTCTCTGTTTCTCTCTCTGTCTTTCCCTCTCTCTCCTCTTGTTAAACTCCCTCCCCTCTTTCACTCCCTCTCTCCCTCTCCCTCTCTCTTTTTCTCTCTCTCCATCTCCTCTTGTTAAACTCCCTCCCCTCTTTCACTCCCTCTCCCTCTCTTTCTCTCTCTCCCCCTCCCTCCCATCTTTCTCTCTCTCACGCTCTCTCTCTCGCGCACTCTCTCTCTCTCTCTCTCTCTCTCTCTCTCTCTCGCTCTCTCTGTCTCTCCCTCTCTCTCTCTGTTTCTCTCGCTGTCTCTCTCTCTCTCTCTCTCCTCTTGTTTAACTCCCTCCCCTCTTTCACTCTCTCTCTCCATCTCTCTCTGGTCCTGGATTCTTCACCTGCTGTGACGCAGAGTACACTGTGAGTATACCACTGATGTTCCTTACACACGCACGCACACACACACACACACACACACACACACACACTGTGACACAACCGGCCGTGATGGGGAGTCCTATAGGGCAGGGCACAATTGGCCCAGCGGCGTCCGAGGCTGGGGCGGGGTAGGCCGTCATTGTAAATAAGAATTTGTTCTTAACTGACTTGTCTAGTTAAATAAACTAGTAGACATGCAGAGCAGTCTGCCAGAAGTCAAGGGTTAGGTGAGCTGTGCTCTGATGACTGACAGAAGAGTATGAAATGTTGTATTCCTGTAGAATTCCATCTCTGTTTTGAATCAGTGAATGGTTCCCCCAGAGATGTACAGAGCAGCAATACAACGCTACAGTAATGCTGTGTGGGTCCTTAAATCCCAAATCTAATAGCTAAATGATCCTTGGTATGACCATCTTAAAACAATTCCATATGTTCACTTAATAGCTTAGACTCTTATGTAAAGCACAAGCTCAATTTGATTAGGCTTTGAATGTCATTAAAGGGACTTCAATATGGAATATTATTTAATTTGCCTATAATGTTTCAATGAGTTTTACAGACAGCTTCATCTATTGTTCTGGTTCTATATTTAGCCATTGAGGATTTATTTTCAACCACCTCAGTCTGCGTCCTAAATGGAAGGTATGAGTGATAGTTGACTAGCCATGGGGGGACGGGGAGGAAGGTATGAGTGATAGTTGACTAGCCATGGGGGACGGGGAGGAAGGTATGAGTGATAGTTGACTAGCCATGGGGTGACGGGGAGGAAGGTATGAGTGATAGTTGACTAGCCATGGGGGGATGGGGAGGAAGGTATGAGTGATAGTTGACTAGCCATGGGGGGATGGGGAGGAAGGTATGAGTGATAGTTGACTAGCCATGGGGGGACGGGGAAGGTATGAGTGATAGTTGACTAGCCATACGGGGAGGAAGGAAGGTATGAGTGATAGTTGACTAGCCATGGGGGGATGGGGAGGAAGGTATGAGTGATAGTTGACTAGCCATGGGGGGATGGGGAGGAAGGTATGAGTGATAGTTGACTAGCCATGGGGGGACGGGGAGGAAGGTATGAGTGATAGTTGACTAGCCATGGGGGGACGGGGAGGAAGGTATGAGTGATAGTTGACTAGCCATGGGGGGACATGGGGGGGACGGGGAGGAAGGTATGAGTGATAGTTGACTAGCCATGGGGGGACGAAGGTATGAGTGATAGTTGGCCATATGAGTGATAGTTGACTAGCCATGGGGGGACGGGGAGGAAGGAATGAGTGATAGTTGACTAGCCATGGGGGGACGGGGAGGAGGAAGGTATGAGTGATAGTTGACTAGCCATGGGGGGACGGGGAGGAAGGTATGAGTGATAGTTGACTAGACTAGCCATGGGGGGAGTGGGACTAGCCAGGAAGGTATGAGTGATAGTTGACTAGCCATAGCCATGGGGGGGACGGGGAGGAAGGTATGAGTGATAGTTGACTAGCCATGGGGGGACAGGGAGGAAGGTATGAGTGATAGTTGACTAGCCATGGGGGAAGGTATGAGTGATAGTTGACTAGCCATGGGGGGGAGGTATGAGTGATAGTTGACTAGCCATGGGGGGATGAGTGATAGTTGGGGAGGAAGGTATGAGTGATAGTTGACTAGCCATGGGGTGGGGATGGGGAGGAAGGGGATAGTTGACTAGCCAAGGTATGAGTGATAGTTGACTAGCCATGAGTGATAGGGTAGCCATGACTAGCCATGGGGGGATGGGAAGGAAGGTATGAGTGATAGTTGACTAGGGGGGAGGAAGGTATGAGTGATAGTTGACTAGCCATGGGGTTGACGGGGAGGAAGGTATGAGTGATAGTTGACTAGCCATGGGGGGACGGGGAGGAAGGGAGGAAGGTATGAGTGATAGTTGACTAGCCATGGGGGGACGGGGAGGAAGGTATGAGTGATAGTTGACTAGCCATGGGGGGACAGGGAGGAAGGTATGAGTGATAGTTGACTAGCCATGGGGGGACGGGAAGGAAAGTATAAGTGATAGTTGACTAGCCATGGGGGACGGGGAGGAAGGTATGAGTGATAGTTGACTAGCCATGGGGGACGGGGAGGAAGGTATGAGTGATAGTTGACTAGCCATGGGGTGACGGGAAGGAAGGTATGAGTGATAGTTGACTAGCCATGGGGGACGGGGAGGAAGGTATGAGTGATAGTTGACTAGCCATGGGGTGACGGGAAGGAAGGTATGAGTGATAGTTGACTAGCCATGGGGGGACGGGGAGGAAGGTATGAGTGATAGTTGACTAGCCATGGGGGGACGGGGAGGAAGGTATGAGTGATAGTTGACTAGCCATGGGGGGACGGGGAGGAAGGTATGAGTGATAGTTGACTAGCCATGGGGGGGACGGGGAGGAAGGTATGGGGGGGACGGGGAGGAATGAGTGATAGTTGACTAGCCATGGGGGGACAGGGAGGAAGGTATGAGTGATAGTTGCCTAGCCATGGGGGGACGGGGAGGAAGGTATGAGTGATAGTTGACTAGCCATGGGGGGGGCAGGGAGGAAGGTATGAGTGATAGTTGACTAGCCATGGGGGGACGAGAAGGAACGTATAAGTGATAGTTGACTAGCCATGGGGGACGGGGAGGAAGGTATGAGTGATAGTTGACTAGCCATGGGGGGACAGGGAGGAAGGTATGAGTGATAGTTGACTAGCCATGGGGGGACGGGAAGGAAAGTATAAGTGATAGTTGACTAGCCATGGGGGACGGGGAGGAAGGTATGAGTGATAGTTGACTAGCCATGGGGGGACGGGAAGGAAAGTATAAGTGATAGTTGACTAGCCATGGGGGACGGGGAGGAAGGTATGAGTGATAGTTGACTAGCCATGGGGGGATTGGGGGGAGGTTCAGGGTGTGGACGAGGAGCCAGTAAATCCACAGGGCGATATAATATAATCATTATTACTGAAGACAGGGGCAATAAAACACACGCAATCACACTCAGCATGACACACACACATGCGTACACGTGCACACACACACACACACACACACACACACACACACACACACTGCCCATAAAACACCTCACCCTGCAGGCTGACCACAAAGACCCAGGAAGATATTCCCTCTGTCTTTCCTGAGCTTGTATGGATAGTGGTAGAAATATTCTATCCCATCTCCCATGGAGATCAGTTTCCCCAGTGCTCCACACCTTGTTGGAGATTATTCGGATTTAACCACTCTACATTTAGGTTATGTCCCAAATGGGCAATAGCCTATGTAGTGTTTTGACCAAGGCCCACTATGGGGCCAACATAGTGCGTCCTGGTCAACAATAGTGCACTACATAGGCAATAGGGTACTATTTGGGACTCAGACATAACAAGTCAAAATATTGTCTTAATGTGTCTATATTCTGTGTGTAATCTCCTGCTCTTCTCTCTTCTTCTCTAGTGTTCCTTTCTGCCAAAGTTCTCCATTCACATAGAGACCAAGTATGAGGACAACAAAGGCAGCAATGACAATGTCAGTATGGTTGTCTGTGCATGGTCATGGTGTGTGTCTGTGCATGGTCATGGTGTGTGTCTGTGCATGGTCATGGTGTGTGTCTGTGCATGGTCATGGTGTGTGTCTGTGCGTGGTCATGGTGTGTGTCTGTGCATGGTCATGGTGTGTGTCTGTGCATGGTCATGGTGTGTGTCTGTGCATGGTCATGGTGTGTGTCTGTGAGTGGTCATGGTGTGTGTCTGTGCATGGTCATGGTGTGTGTCTGTGCATGGTCATGGTGTGTGTCTGTGCATGGTCATGGTGTGTGTCTGTGCATGGTCATGGTGTGTGTCTGTGAGTGGTCATGGTGTGTGACTGTGAGTGGGCATGGTGTGTGTCTGTGAGTGGTCATGGTGTGTGTATGTGAGTGGTCATGGTGTGTGTCTGTGAGTGGTCATGGTGTGTGACTGTGAGTGGTCATGGTGTGTGTCTGTGAGTGGTCATGGTGTGTGTCTGTGAGTGGTCATGGTGTGTGACTGTGAGTGGTCATGGTGTGTGTCTGTGAGTGGTCATGGTGTGTGACTGTGAGTGTTCATGGTGTGTGTCTGTGAGTGGTCATGGTGTGTGTCTGTGAGTGGTCATGGTGTGGTGTGTGTCATGGTGTGTGTGAGTGGTCCATGGTGTGTGTCTGTGAGTGGTCATGGTGTGTGTCTGTGAGTGGTCATGGTGTGTGTCTGTGAGTGGTCATGGTGTGTGACTGTGAGTGTTCATGGTGTGTGTCTGTGAGTGGTCATGGTGTGTGTCTGTGAGTGGTCATGGTGTGTGTCTGTGAGTGGTCATGGTGTGTGACTGTGAGTGTTCATGGTGTGTGTCTGTGAGTGGTCATGGTGTGTGTCTGTGAGTGGTCATGGTGTGTGTCTGTGAGTGGTCATGGTGTGTGCACTTGAATGCCACATACAACATTCAGTCCCATCTTTTTCTCTCACTTCTAAACGAGTGGATGGAGTCAGAACAGGGGGATGCTGGGATGAATAAGAACACGGGTCTAATATATTCACGATGCCCCAACCAACTCATCAGAATGCACGTTTATTTCATTGGCTAGCCTCTCCCTCACTAAAATCAGTGAGATTACCATTCAGTCTGTGGGCTTCAGGGCCCATATTCATAAAGCATCTTTATTATGAGTGCTGATCTAGGATCAGGTTCCCCTTGTTCAAGTCAAAACTGGTCCTAGATCAGCACTCCAACTCTGAGAGGCTTTATTAATATGGGCCCAGGCCTCCGAGTCAAAATCAAGTTGGATATGGGTTAATCCGTTGGGGTGGCAGGTAGCCTAGTGGTTAGAGCATTGGGCCAGTAACCAAAAGGTTGCTAGATCAAATCCCTGAGCTGACAAGGTAAAAATCTGTCATTCTGCCACTAAACAAGGTAGTTAACCCACTGTTCCTAGGCTGTCATTGTAAATAAGAATTTAGTTAAATAAAATATGGATAACTGTGGGGTAAAGGCTGTGTGATAGGAGAGTTTATATTGTATACCTCTGTGATAGGAGAGTTTATATTGTATACCTCTGTGATAGGAGAGTTTATATCGTATACCTCTGTGATAGGAGAGTCTATATCGTATACCTCTGTGATAGGAGAGTTTATATCGTATACCTCTGTGATAGGAGAGTTTATATCGTATACCTCTGTGATAGGAGAGTTTATATCGTATACCTCTGTGATAGGAGAGTTTATATTGTATACCTCTGTGATAGGAGAGTTTATATCGAATACCTCTGTGTTAGGAGAGTTTATATCGAATACCTCTTTGTTAGGAGAGTTTCAATAATGCATTATCTTGGTTGGGTTTGCTATCAGATGCCCATTGCTTCATGTTACACAATGGGTTTACTCATAACTCATCCCCCTTCTTCTGGTTTGAAGGACATGTCAAGGACATCCTTAGTACACCAAGGTCTTACTCTGTCACATATCTGCATCTCAAATGACAATCTATTCCCTATGTAGTGCACTACTTTTGACCAGAGCCCTGCACTGCATTTGAGATGTAGACAACAGTTGTTTTCAGCCACGTTCGCCTGCTGCACCTTCTCTTTGTGAGAGTTGGTATGTCAGGGAGAAAGGGATGATTGCCTACAGCTCCTTGGCTACATATTTGAATTCCCTACAGTATGAAGGACTGATATCCAGACAACCAGAGTTGAGAGAAGGGGGAGTAAGATAGAAAGGAAATAAGATATAGGGAGATATTGTGTGTATCTGTCTGCATGTCTGATCCAGTCCTTTAAACAAGGACTGTTGCTTCTTGTTCCTCTCACCACTGATCCTCATTTCCTGGTGGGGGACACATTCACATTACCATTCCACAACATTTACATGATGTCATATCATAAAACTGATCTTGTCTGTCCTGGGTCGTGTTCATTAGGACATAACGGAAACCATTTCAAAACGTTTTGCTATAGACAAAAGAAACGTTTCTTATTGGACATTTCCAGGTAATCCCTCCCTGTTTCAGCTGATTTTCTTGTGTTTGGTGCAAAACGAACACGACCCTGACTTCGTTCCTGAGACTAAAGTATGTATTTGCTTAATTTTAAATTCATCCCATCAATGACTCAATTTCCCAAGGCTTACTTCCTCTACTCTCAAAGACATCATTATTCAGTTCAGTTTTTCATCCTCTCAGTCTACTTATCATGCAAAGGTTGGTAGATGAATATACATTGATGTCAGTAATGGATGGATTTTTGTCTGGATTATTCAACTATTTCAAGGAGGTTATTACTGCACCAGCTCTGTCTCTGTCTCTCCTGTTTCTATCTCCCTGCTAAATGAGCTAAATGTATCCTCCGGGCGAAAGCACCTGTCACCTGACGAGGTCTAATGGCTTTAATGGGGAAAGGAGTAAAGCATTCATAACCGTTAAAAGCCTCGCTTTCCTCCTTCAAACAATGTCATTCTCTATATGATTGGCAGCTTACGGCCGGCCGATCAGTATCATGAAATGCTCGCTCGCTCAACTTACCCAAACATCAGAGCTCCACCTAGTGGCTGCTGTGGGAATGACCGTTGATTGAGCTTCACTCCTAAGATCACTGATATACATCTACATAGATAAGGTGTTGCTGAAATACAACGTCCTCATCATGGAGAACAGTTGATTATGTTCTCTCTCTTTCTCTCTCTCTCTCTAAAATGACATGCCCATCTCTTTTTCTCTATCCCTCAGATCTTTGACAGCGAGCCCAAAGGGGAGGAGGAGATAGAGGTGTGCTTAGTGGATATCGCCTACGACGAGATCCCAGAGCGCTACTACAAGGAGTCTGAGGTGAGGAGGTCAAAGGTTAGAAGTCAAGGGTTAGGAATCCCAAGTCACTGTTTCAGCAGCAGTGGACTTCGACAGTCACAATTCTCCATCGTTTTCCAGTACAAGTGTGTACTTGTACACTCACCGGCATGGATATAAACCCATATAATTGGTGTAAGCATTGGCTGGCGTGAGTTTCTACCATTGTTAAACCCATGTTAGAAAGTGTGGAAGTGTACTTTTTGGGAGGAGTGGGGGGGTGAGCTCTGGGTGCTAGCAACCTGGTCGTTTCACAAAGTCAGAAAAAGTGTAAGAGTCTGATAACAAAAGAGAATATAGTCTTAGAAAAACTGCACTATCTAGAACCTAAAAGGTTTATTTGGCTGACCCCATAGGAGAACCCTTTGAAGAACCCTTTTTTGGTTCCAGGTAGAACTACTTTGGTTCTAAGTTGAACCCTTCTACCTGGAACCAAAAAGGGTTCTCCTATGGGGACAGCCGAAAACCCTTTTGGAACCCTTTTTTCTAAGAGTGTTTACAAATCCCCATTTCTCTCATATCTCATTTGCTAATTTCTCCTCTCAGCCCTGATGGTCAGCTAGCTGCTAGTTTCATCAGAGAGAGAGACCTCTAGCTGGTCATATCTCCCCTCTCAGCCCTGAGGGTCAGCTAGCTGCTAGTTTCATCAGAGAGAGAGACCTCTAGCTGGTCATATCTCCCCTCTCAGCCCCGAGGGTCAGCTAGCTGCTAGTTTCATCAGATAGAGAGACCTCTAGCTGGTCATATCTCCCCTCTCAGCCCCGAGGGTCAGCTAGCTGCTAGTTTCATCAGAGAGAGAGACCTCTAGCTGGTCATATCTCCCCTCTCAGCCCTGAGGGTCAGCTAGCTGCTAGTTTCATCAGAGAGAGAGACCTCTAGCTGGTCATATCTCCCCTCTCAGCCCCGAGGGTCAGCTAGCTGCTAGTTTCATCAGAGAGAGACCTCTAGCTGGTCATATCTCCCCTCTCAGCCCTGAGGGTCAGCTAGCTGCTAGTTTCATCAGAGAGAGAGACCTCTAGCTGGTCTTGGCTGCCATTAACCATGTTCACTGCTGTGTCCCTGCTCTCCTACACGTTCCATTCTTTTCTCTTCATAAGCCTCAGGGAGGGTTGATGTAGGGGTGGATGGAGGGAAGGGGGTGGAGGAATGGAGGAATACACGGCGTTATCTTCCTCAAACAGCCTCTTAAAGCTTCTCACTCCACCAACTGGCTATCTGCCTCTCCATACGTGTGTGTGTGTGGGGGGGCTCTAATACCATGTCTGTTATTAGAGTCAGGGGGACAGCAATGGATCTGTCTTTTATGTTTGACCAGAGGACGGGGATTGATGCCCTAGCCACCAGATGCTTTTTTCTGGAATACAATACAATGTCAACCAGCCTATTTAAATATATTTGATTTGATCTGAGCCAGTTTTAGATCCCTGATAACTGCTGTGTTCAGGAGAGCATAGACTTAGTCTTATATGTTGCCAACTGCAGTAACGTTTCACCTGTCATTGTTCAAATGTAAGTACAAAGAGACAAATGGTCATACTATTACATTAAGCTAGGGCTGCAAAATTCTGGTAAATTTCCCCAAATTCTCATATTTTCCAGAAATCCTGGTTGGAATATTCCTGGAATCAGGAGAGAATAAACAAATACATTGGAATATTCCAACCAGGATTTACAGAAACCTGGGAATTTTGGGAAAGTTGCTGGAATTTTGCAACCCAAATTCACATTATACCAGAACAATGATATACAGTTGAAGTCGGAAGTTTACATACACCTTAGCCAAATACATTTCAACTCAGTTTTTCACAATGACATTTAATCCTAATAAAAATTCCCTGTCTTAGGTCAGATAGGATCATCATTTTATTTTAAGAATGTGAAATGTCAGAATAATAGTAGAGAGAATTATTTATTTCATCACATTCCCAGTGGGTCAGAAGTTTACATACACTCCATTAGTATTTCGTAACATTGCCTTTAAATTGTTTAACTTGGGTCAAACGTTTCAAGTAGCCTTCCACAAGCTTCCCACAATAAGTTGGGTGAATTATGGCCCATTCCTCCTGGCAGAGCGGGTGTAACTGAGTCAGGTGTATAGGCCTTCTTGCCCGCACACGCGTTTTCAGTTCTGCTCGCAAATTTTATATAGGATTGAGTTCAGGGCTTTGTGATGGCCACTCCAATACCTTGACTTTGTTGTCCTTTTAAGCCATTTTGCCACAACTTTGGAAGTATACTTGGGGTCATTGTCCATTTGGAAGACCCATTTGCGACCAAGCTTTAACTTCTTAACTGATGCCTTGAGATGTTGCTTCAATATATCCACATAATTTTCTTTTCTCATGATGACATCTATTTTGTGAAGTGCATCAGTCCCTCCTGCTGCAATGCACCCCAACAACATGATGCTGCCACCCCCATGCTTCACAGTTGGGATGGTGTTGTTCTATTTTTGTTTCATCAGACCAGAGGACATTTCTCCAAAAAGTACAATCTTTGTCCCCATGTTCAGTTGCAAACCGTAGTCTGGCTTTTTTATGGCGGTTTTGGAGCAGTTGCTTCTTTCTTGCTGAGCTGCCTTTCAGGTTATGTCGATATAGGACTCGTTATACTGTGGATATATAGCTACTTTTGTACCTGTTTCCTCCAGCATCTTCACAAGGTCCTTTGCTGCTGTTCTGGGATTGATTTGCACTTTTGGCACCAAAGTACGTTCATCTCTAGGAGACAGAACGCGTCTCCTTCCTGAGCGGTATGACGGCTGCGTGGTCCCATGGTGTTTATACTTGCGTACTATTGTTTGTACAGATGAACGTGGTACCGTCAGGTGTTTGGAAATTGCTCCCAAGGATGAACCAGACTTGTGGGGGTCTACAACTTTTTTCTGAATTCTTGGTTGATTTCTTTTGATTTTCCCATGATGTCAAGCAAAGAGGCACTGATTTTGAAGGTAGGCCTTTCAATACATCCACAGGCACACCTCCAATTGACTCAAATTATGTCAATTAGCCTATCAGAAGCTTCTAAAGCCGAAAGTGACACATAAATCGTCAAAATGTAAATTTGTTGGTGGTTTAGGGGAGAATTGTAGCATTTCAACTAACCCTAAGCCTAACCATTGTCCTAACCTTAACCTAATGCTCCTAACCTGCTAGGTTATTATCCTATCCTGCTCCATAAATTATCCTAACCTGATAGGTTAATTGTCCTATCCTGCTCCGTAGGTTCTCCTAACCTGCTAGGTTAATTGTCCTATCCTGCTCCATAAATTATCCTAACCTGATAGGTTAATTGTCCTATCCTCCTCCGTAAGTTCTCCTAACCTGCTAGGTTAATTGTTGTAACGTTCATTGTTAAGGGTAGAGACCAAGGCGCAGCGTGATTTGAGTTCATCATATTTTATTAAAATGTGAACCATAAAAATACACCAATAAACAATACAACGATCGAAAAGCTTAGGAGTGCAACCCATGCAACAAACAAAGACAAGATCCCACAACTGAAGGTGGGAAAAAGGGCTGCCTAAGTATGATCCCCAACCAGAGACAACGATAGACAGCTGCCTCTGATTGGGAACCATACTAGGCCAGCAAAGAAAAAGAAAACATAGATATACAAAAACTAGAGTACCCACCCTAGTCACACCCTGACCTAACCAAAATATAGAGAATAAACAGGGATCTCTAAGGTCAGGGCGTGACAATTGTCCTATTCTGCTACTTAAGTTCTCCTAACCTATCTGGATTAATTATTGTATCCTGTTGCATAAATTCTCCTAACCTGCTAGGTTAATTATCGTATCCTGCTGTGTAAGTTCTCCTAACCTGCTAGGTTAATTATCGTATTAGTTCTTCTAACCTGATAGGTTAATTATCCTATCCTGCTGTGTAAGTTCTCCTAACCTGCTAGGTTAATTATCGTATCCTGCTGTGTAAGTTCTCCTAACCTGCTAGGTTAATCATATCCTGCTGCGTAAGTTCTCCTAACCTGCTGTATCCTGCTGTATAAGTTCTCCTAACCTGCTAGGTTAATTATCGTATCCTGCTGTGTAAGTTCTCCTAACCTGCTAGGTTAATTATCGTATCCTGCTGTGTAAGTTCTTCTAACCTGATAGGTTAATTATCCTATCCTGCTGTGTAAGTTCTCCTAACCTGCTAGGTTAATTATCGTATCCTGCTGCGTAAGTTCTCCTAACCTGCTAGGTTAATTATCATATCCTGCTGCGTAAGTTCTCCTAACCTGCTAGGTTAATTATCGTATCCTGCTGTATAAGTTCTCCTAACCTGCTAGGTTAATTATCGTATCCTGCTGCGTAAGTTCTCCTAACCTGCTAGGTTAATTATTGTATCCCGCTGCGTAAGTTCTCCTAACCTGCTAGGTTAATTATCGTATCCTGCTGCGTAAGTTCTCCTAACCTGCTAGGTTAATTATCGTATCCTGCTGTGTAAGTTCTCCTAACCTGCTAGGTTAATTATCGTATCCTGCTGGGTAAGTTCTCCTAACCTGCTAGGTTAATTATCGTATCCTGCTGTGTAAGTTCTCCTAACCTGCTAGGTTAATTATCGTATCCTGCTGTGTAAGTTCTCCTAACCTGCTAGGTTAATTATCCTATCCTGCTGCGTAAGTTCTCCTAACCTGCTAGGTTAATTATCCTATCCTGCTGCGTAAGTTCTCCTAACCTGCTAGGTTAATTATCGTATCCTGCTGTGTAAGTTCTCCTAACCTGCTAGGTTAATTATCGTATCCTGCTGTGTAAGTTATTCTAACCTGCTAGGTTAATTATCCTATCCTGCTGCGTAAGTTATTCTAACCTGCTAGGTTAATTATCCTATCCTGCTGCGTAAGTTATTCTAACCTGCTAGGTTAATTATCCTATCCTGCTGCGTAAGTTATCCTAACCTGCTACATAAAGTCAATTCTGTTCGTAACTGTATACCATCTAGTCCCAGAGTTCTCTCCTGGTAAGGTCACATGATCAAGAAGCACCTGAAAAGTTGACTGTGCACATAAAATAGCTTATATACAACCCCCCCCCCACACACACACACACACACACACTCACCTCTGACCCAACCTAACCAAACGTTATAACGCGTCTCATCTGCAATCACGTAAAGTGTGTGTGTGTTTCTGTGTGCATGCGTGTGTGTGCATGCGTGTGTGTGTGTGTGTGTGTGTGTGTGTGTGTGTGTGTGTGTGTGTGTGTGCGTGCGTGTGTGTGTGTGTGTGTGTGTGTTTCTGTGTACGTGCGTGTGAGATGCATCCCTTCTCACCCTCCCAACAGTGAGACACCTGACCTTGCTAATGAGCATTACAGTCCCCAGGGAAGTGTGATTAATTCATGCGTAATGGGTACTGTTTGTAATGAGAACCCCCCCCCCAGCGGGCTGCTCCAGGCTGAGCTCTCCATGAGACTTGTACCCACCTGGTACCTACCATCCATTCTGCTGGACTGCTGGACAAAGAAACATGGTTCATTCATTCTTGTCAGAATGTTTACTGCAAAACTCATTGGGTCAGGAATTGAATTGCATTCCTGTATAGAGACAAAACAATGAGGTGAGACAGTGGCACTAAGCTCATGAGGTATGTGAAAGTTATATTCTTCAATGTCACTATGTCAAAAGATGTCCAACATTGGATGTACCAATCCCGGTCTGTAGCTTTAATACTGTCCATACTGTGTTTCCATGGTTCCCTGTAGGACTTGCGGTACTTTAAATCAGAGAAGACAGACCGGGGTGTTCTGCAGGAGGGCTGGATCGACAACCAGGAACCCATCATGTGCTCCTACAAACTGGTGACAGTCAAGTTCGAGGTGTGGGGTCTTCAGACACGGGTGGAGCAGTTTGTACACAAGGTCAGTCCAGTTATGTCCACCCACCATTTCTGTATTCACACACACAATTCAATATAGCCCCCTCCACCCCTACCTATTCCCCCTCTGAGCTGTCCCTCTCCTTGCCTAAGGGTCTCTTTCCCTAACATCACACACAGCATTACTCATACAGGGACACACATGGCTAACATTAACTGGTGGAGGAGTGAAAGAAAGACAGAGAACAACTCTTAAAGTTCATCCTCTCTGACTCACTATGTCTTCTAGCTTCCTTTCCTCTCTGACTCACCTGTCCTCTCACTAAGTCTTCTAACCTCCTTTCCTCTCTGACTCACCTGTCCTCTCACTAAGTCTTCTAGCTTCCTTTCCTCTCTGACTCACCTGTCCTCTCACTAAGTCTTCTAGCTTCCTTTCCTCTCTGACTCACCTGGCCTTTCCCTAAGTCTTCTAGCTTCCTTTCCTCTCTGACTCACCTGTCCTCTCACTAAGTCTTCTAACCTCCTTTCCTCTCTGACTCACCTGTCCTCTCACTAAGTCTTCTAACTTCCTTTCCTCTCTGACTCACCTGTCCTCTCACACCTGTCCTCTCACTAAGTCTTCTAGCTTCTTTTCCTCTCTGACTCACCTGTCCTCTCACTAAGTCTTCTAGCTTCCTTTCCTCTCTGACTCACTTGTCCTCTCACTAAGTCTTCTAGCTTCCTTTCCTCTCTGACTCACCTGTCCTCTCACTAAGTCTTCTAGCTTCCTTTCCTCTCCGACTCACCTGTCCTCTCACTAAGTCTTCTAGCTTCCTTTCCTCTCTGACTCATCTGTCCTCTCACTAAGTCTTCTAGCTTCCTTTCCTTTCTGACTCACCTGTCCTCTCAATAAGTATTCTAACTTCCTTTCCTCTCTGAATCACCTGTCCTCTCACTAAGTCTTCTAGCTTCCTTTCCTCTCTGACTCACTTGTCCTCTCACTAAGTCTTCTAGCTTCCTTTCCTCTCTGACTCACCTGTCCTCTCACTAAGTCTTCTAGCTTCCTTTCCTCTCTGACTCACCTGTCCTCTCACTAAGTATTCTAACTTCCTTTCCTCTCTAAGTCTTCTAACTTCCTTTCCTCTCTGACTCACCTGTCCTCTCACTAAGTCTTCTAGCTTCCTTTCCTCTCTGACTCACCTGTCCTCTCACTAAGTCTTCTAACTTCCTTTCCTCTCTGACTCACCTGTCCTCTCACTAAGTCTTCTAGCTTCCTTTCCTCTCTGACTCACCTGTCCTCTCACTAAGTCTTCTAGCTTCCTTTCCTCTCTGACTCACCTGTCCTCTCCCTAAGTCTTCTAGCTTCCTTTCCTCTCTGACTCACTTGTCCTCTCCCTAACTCTTCTAGCTTCCTTTCCTCTCTGACCCAGCTGTCCTCTCACTAAGTCTTCTAGCTTCCTTTCCTCTCTGACTCACCTGTCCTCTCACTAAGTCTTCTAGCTTCTTTTCCTCTCTGACTCACCTGTCCTCTCACTAAGTCTTCTAGCTTCCTTTCCTCTCTGACTCACTTGTCCTCTCACTAAGTCTTCTAGCTTCCTTTCCTCTCTGACTCACCTGTCCTCTCACTAAGTCTTCTAGCTTCCTTTCCTCTCCGACTCACCTGTCCTCTCACTAAGTCTTCTAGCTTCCTTTCCTCTCTGACTCATCTGTCCTCTCACTAAGTCTTCTAGCTTCCTTTCCTTTCTGACTCACCTGTCCTCTCAATAAGTATTCTAACTTCCTTTCCTCTCTGAATCACCTGTCCTCTCACTAAGTCTTCTAGCTTCCTTTCCTCTCTGACTCACTTGTCCTCTCACTAAGTCTTCTAGCTTCCTTTCCTCTCTGACTCACCTGTCCTCTCACTAAGTCTTCTAGCTTCCTTTCCTCTCTGACTCACCTGTCCTCTCACTAAGTATTCTAACTTCCTTTCCTCTCTGACCTACTTGTCCTCTCCCTAAGTCTTCTAACTTCCTTTCCTCTCTGACTCACCTGTCCTCTTCCTAAGTCTTCTAACTTCCTTTCCTCTCTGACTCACCTGTCCTCTCACTAAGTCTTCTAGCTTCCTTTCCTCTCTGACTCACCTGTCCTCTCACTAAGTCTTCTAGCTTCCTTTCCTCTCTGACTCATCTGTCCTCTCACTAAGTCTTCTAGCTTCCTTTCCTTTCTGACTCACCTGTCCTCTCAAGAAGTATTCTAACTTCCTTTCCTCTCTGAATCACCTGTCCTCTCACTAACTCTTCTAGCTTCCTTTCCTCTCTGACTCACTTGTCCTCTCACTAAGTCTTCTAGCTTCCTTTCCTCTCTGACTCACCTGTCCTCTCACTAAGTCTTCTAGCTTCCTTTCCTCTCTGACTCACCTGTCCTCTCACTAAGTATTCTAACTTCCTTTCCTCTCTGACCTACTTGTCCTCTCCCTAAGTCTTCTAACTTCCTTTCCTCTCTGACTCACCTGTCCTCTCCCTAAGTCTTCTAGCTTCCTTTCCTCTCTGACTCACCTGTCCTCTCACTAAGTCTTCTAGCTTCCTTTCCTCTCTGACTCACCTGTCCTCTCACTAAGTCTTCTAGCTTCCTTTCCTCTCTGACTCACCTGTCCTTTCCTAAGTCTTCTAACTTCCTTTCCTCTCTGACGCACCTGTCCTCTCCCTAAGTCTTCTAGCTTCCTTTCCTCTCTGACACACCTGTCCTTTCACTAAGTCTTCTAGCTTCCTTTCCTCTCTGACTCACCTGTCCTCTCACTAAGCTCTTCTAACCTCCTTTCCCTCCACCCCTCCCTCCCTCCCTCCCTCCCTCCCTCCCTCCCTCCCTCCCTCCCTCCCTCCCTCCCTCCCTCTTTACCTTCCTTGTCCTTCTCTCTCCATCCTCAGGTTATCCGTGACGTCCTGCTCCTAGGACACAGACAAGCCTTTGCCTGGGTGGATGAGTGGATTGGTGAGTTTGCATCTTGTCTCTGTCCCAGTTAGTTGACATGTATGCTCAGATGTGAGCTAGCTTGTTTATACTGTGTGTACATATATATTATTATTATTATTAAAATGTATATTTCATAGTATTTGTATTTTAGTGAGTAAGGAGATGGAGAGGGAGGGAGATGCAGACTAGTGCTGGGGCCAGGATTCTTACCCACACTGAGGGGTGACATGTATCTAGTGCAGTGGCCCAGTTACCTGCTAGACCAGCCTCTGGCGCATAACTACTATCTACTTCTATGTGACCATGATCTTCGCTCTGCCTAATGTAGGACCTTGGCCACGGCACCAAGCACTGCTACTATCTATTATCTGTATATTTGAGTTTGTGTTCATTTGACTGTTTCCTGAAAGCTATCTCAAAATGTCAGTAACTCATCTATACAAGCATTGATTTGTGTTAATAACCATTATTTTGTATGAGGTTTTTAGTCTGAGAATTTCATGTCTTCAGTGTTTCATTGATTTGCTTCACTGTTTCAACATGAGCAAACGGCTTATAAAATGGATCTGTGTGGCCAGGATGGTCAAACACAAGGTACACTGCAATAAGACCTGAGTTCAACACTACACTATTTCAAATAGCTTAAGCGTTTGCTTTAACCTGCCTGGAGGGCCAGGTGGGCGGGGTTTGTATTTCCAATACTTTTTTATTAGTTCCAATGCAACAGGCCAGCTCAATCAACCACAGCTTCACTATTTCAAATAATTTCTAACAGTATTTGAATGCAGATCTGACTGAAACTACACTTCTCACCCTGTTGTTACATTTGTTAGCAGCCTTTTATTTGAGGAAAAAAGACAATTGATAGGCCAGACCACTCTTTTGTACATTTTGAATTATGTACTTAACTTTGTGTTTTTGAAAAGCTGACGCATCACGATTGTCATGGAGAAGGAACATAAACATTCTTAATTATAACAATAATGATTCATTATTGATTGATTCAGTATTTATAAATGTTATTTTTAATCCCAGGCCCCAGTCCCCGTCAATGTAAATAAGAATTTGTTCTTAACTGGCTTGCCTAGTTAAATAAAGGTTAATAAAAAATATATATATAAAGCCCATTTCTCACAACCAATACGCTTTCTCGCTGACCTTCATCAGAGAAGCTCCCACTTGAGATGTATCCACTGCAAGATAATGATTCAGAGAGTGTGCACACAGGTACAGAGAGCACTTGACTCAGTACTGTATGGGTCATAAGATGAGAGAATGTGGCAGTATGCCAAGAGTCAGTAGCTATTTTATTTGGGACTTACGGAGCCTGGCTTTAATGATAGAGGAACATTTAAGACCACACGAGCCTGCTCTTTATCCCTATTCACATATAACATGAACTAGTATACAGTACATAATTAGCAGAGTAGATACACTATAGCCTTAGGTCAATCTAGATTGCATCCTCCAAGAGCTGTGGGAGATTCAGTGAAAGTGGCTGTATCACTGGAGGCCACTGAGGGGAGGACGGCTCATAATAGTGGCTGGAACAGAGTGAATGGAATGCATCAAACACATTTGATACAATACCACCAACTCCAGTCATTACCACGAGCCTGCCCTCCCCAATTAAGGTGGCACCAACCTCCTGTGGGCTGTATATCATCTGGGTCATATTAATTTAGCACCAAACAGAAGTAAATCAACTGAATCAGAGGGACTACCTGTCCAATAATAAAAACACGTTTTGATTTTCTGTTGCAAAACATTTTCAAACGTTGTGTGCCCTAAACGAACACGGCCCTGTTGTACAGCAGTGGTCCTTCCCTCCATCCTTGCATTGTGGTTTTCCACAGCCTACATTACTAAGGCTTGTCTAATAATATTCCTGAGAGCGTGTATCTTATACCATAAACCACCACTATATCAAACCACCCTGTGTCCACCCACTAATGCGCTGCTCCACTTCACATTAAAGGCCCAGTGCAGTCAAAAATGTGATTTTCTGTGTTTTATATATATTTCCACACTACACTCTTACAAAAAAAAATGGTTCCAAAAGGATTCTTCAGTTGTCCCCATAGGAGAACCCTTTTTAGTTCCAGGAACAACCTGTTTTGGTTCTAGATAGAACCACTTTTGTTTACATGTAGAACCCTGTGTAGAAAGGCTTCTACCTGGAACCAAAAGAGTTTTACCTGCAACCAAAAAGTGTTCTTCAAAGGGTTCTCCTATGCGGACAGCCAAAGAACCCTGTAAGGTTTTATATAGCATATTATTTTCTAAGAGTGTATGAGGTTGGAATAATACTGTTAAATTCTGAACATTATGATAAGATTAACATTATGACTATCTAAAATGTCAGCCTGTTTTGATGGGATGGAGTATTGGCCTGCCTGGTGACATCACCAGGTGGTAAATTAGTTCATAGACTGATAAGAAAGTTCCAAACCTCTCTGCCAATAACAGCTGGTTTTCAGTTCTCCCAGACAGTCCTAGAAAAATTATTGCTTGAGAAATTGTTATTTTCTAAGATACAATTTTTGTTTCTATTTTACCATTTTAATTGAAATCAATCACAGTAAGGTACTTAATTGTTACCCCAAAATGATTTGATATTAAGATAAAAAATGTCTGCATTGGGCCTTTAACCTATATCCATACCTGCCCAGTACGTACTCTATCTCACCAAGGGGCTGGTTTCCCAGAGCCAGGTAAAGTCTTTGATTTAAATACTTCTCAATTGAGAATATCAATTGAAAGTGCAAGTGTTTGTCACTAATGGTTAACTACCCGCAGACTACGCCAACTTCCTCAGCTCTTTATGGTTGTGACCACCTGACCTCTTGCCGACCCTTCCCACAAGACCTCCTCCTGCACCAAGTGCCCTAGCTAGCTAACAGGTGGCGTGGTGGTGGTCTGGAACATCTCAACAGATATAACTTGGGATGATGTGCAGGAGTACGAGAAACACATGCATTAGAGTTGGCCATGTCCAACAACCACAGCATACCACAGCATAAACTCACCTGCCACCCACCGCCATCACTGAACATGGTAGAGAGCCTTGTGACTTGTCTTCACTCTTCCTTCACTGTTTCTCTGTCTGCTGGTGACTCATCTCCCTCTTCCTCTCTGACTCATTTCATGTCATCCATTCAAACGCACTCAAACGTTCATGCATTGTCATTGACTGCATCAAACTTCATGCTTTGTTTGTCCTACCGGAACAGCACAGAACACGTGTACGGGCCCAAACACACACACATACACAAGCACACACACATACACAAGCACACACACACACACACACACACACACACACACAAGTGAGCAAGTCACTGTTAGCATTTCACTGTTAGTCTACACATGTTTTTTACAAAGCATGTGATGAATTTTATTTTATTTGACACACTCACACACGTACACACACACACACACACACACACACTTGTGAGCGAGGATGATGACATTGTTACTGTGTCTCCTTTGGAACACACACAACTGATTACGAATTCAGATTTGTGTTCAGAGCAGGGAGCATCCTTTCATGTATTGCTTGTATTCATCTCCAAGAGCCTTTGAAATGGAAGCTCTTTTAAATGCAACAGCTGAAGTCAGATACGTATTTACTGTATAATGTAATTGTGTTATTACACTACAATGCTAAGACATACAGTAGATGTCATGGGGTTGAAATATATCCCTCTCTCTCCCCCCCTGAAGAAATGACCATGGACGAGGTGAGAGAGTACGAGCGGGCCACCCAGGAGGCCACCAACCGTAAGATCGGCCCCTTCCCCCCATCCATCTCCATCACCGAGACCCCCTTGGCCTCAGTGGCCCGCAACGGGCCCTCCAGCGCCCCCTCCACCCCCCTCTCCACGGAGCCTCCAGAGTACCTCTCCGTGCCCAAGGACCGACCCAGGAAGAAGTCAGCCCCAGAGACCTTGACCCTCCCCGACCCCAATCGCAGGGACTCAGGCTTCAGGCTGGCTAGCATCTTCTCCTGGGGCTCAACCCCTAGCCCCCAGCCTGAATGAGAGGGGGACCCATAGGTGTGGTATACACCTATCTACATTCAGGGAGTGGCCATTTTGTCCCCTAGACAACTTATGTAAAAGGGAGTGTTGTTCACAGACCTCCTGTAACTTGGTGGTGTGGTAAACGCCTCTCCACAGACAGTTGCTGGTATCACCCTGAAGCCAGCTACTGTCACCAACTAACTGTGTCTTGGTCTGCTTTTGCAGAGAGAGAGTCAGTCTGATCACCACGCAACACTTGGAGAGGAGTCTCAAGGCACACACCAAATACATGTACGCGCAAACACACACTCACGCACATACACACACACACACACACACACACACACACTGAGTGTCTTTTAAAAACCTCTTGAACCTCTCCATTGGTCCCATCAAAACACAGCAACCAGCACCATCTACCAGCCAGAAAGCTCATGTGGAGGTCAATTATAGTCTGATTTAATTTAGTTCACATTCCTCTGAATACTTTGCTTCTCTTCAGTGTCTCAGTCCTCTTTCATCTCAGTTGATACTGTATCTCAGGGTTTGTTACCTAGATACACAGAGATCTGATAAATAGACTCTTCAATCAGCACACTCAATCTTTCTTCATATGGATATAAATGTGTGGGATGATCAAACTCATTTCCTCCTCTCTCCTTGCAGTCAAGCCCTCTTATTGGTTGGAAATTGACGCCATGTCATTTCAGATGTAATTGTGTGTTGGTTGTTATTCATGGTTTGTTGTAGGTCGCTGTGGACAGAGTAAAACGGTGGATTTCAGGAGAGGTTTATTTTATCCTGTGTTTTGTTTTGTAAATATGTATATTTAAGAGTTATCTATTGTAAAAATGCTGAATTCATTGATGTCTTTCAATGCTATGGAATTGCTGTAATCTCTGCATTGGAGAGAGAGAAAGAGGTCTGTGTAGACCTCTAAAGTGGAGGCGTTCTCTTTCTGAATCTGAATTCTGTTGGTATGGTTTTGTTGGCCATGGTGCCCTTTTAAAGACATATAGAAAAATGCATGGTCTGAATATCCAGCCTCTGCTTTTCTTTTAAACTGGGGAGAAAATGTACCTTTGAAATGTCTGTCTTCTATACGGTATGGGGCTTTCCCTTTGCTGGTTACAGACTACGACAGGACAAAACATCTGATCAATGTTGTGATTTGGCTTTTAGGGATGATTTAAGTCATGAATTTGCAATCATGTTGTTGTTGTGTTTTATATCAAATCAATAAATTAACTATTGCTCAAACATCTGGTGTCATTCATATAAACGAAATGACAATACGTGGGGGAATTGTGATATCTGTAGTTCATCAGTTTCTTGTTTAGTTTATTAAACTGAAGTGACACATGGGTTAGGTTAGTAGGGTCAACTTGTGACTTGCAGTCACTGGATGCTTATTGTACATTGGGGTAGGGTCCTTGCTATAGCTTTTTTACAACCAACCTACATTGTTTATGTAAATAGCATGTTGTGGAAGGGTCCAGACACTTTTTATGTGATTTCACTTGTTTTTGAGAAACTTACCCCCAACCAATGATTAATTTCCTTATCCTAGTTGTGCACTATGGGGGCTCTGAAACAACATGAACAAAGGCGGGAAAAACACTTTTAGAAACAGAAAAGCTTTAAATATAGTAATGCAAGTCTTCACGTGTTGTACACATTAAATTGTGTTATTTCTTACTTCTGCAACATTATATTCCATTTTGTTGAGACTCGAGTGATACCTCTCTGTCCATTCTACATGTAACTGCCAAAACAAAAGAAACACGAGTAAATGAGGAATACAAAGTATATTGAAAGCAGGTGCTACCACACAGGAAGTTCCAGACACTTGTAGAATCTATGCCAAGGCACAGTGAAGCTGTTCTGGCTCATGGTGGCCCAACACCCTATTAAGACACTTTATGTTGGGGTTTCTTTCATTTCGTCAGTTACCTGTAGCAGCAGGCTACACAAAGAATGGAACAGCTGGATTGGGGAAGCAGCTCGAGTCGCAATAAATGGAATATAAAGTCCGGAATGACACAATTTCATGCTATACTAACAGTGTTTTTGTTTCTAAAAGGATGTATTTGGGTGTTTTTGGAGCATTTGTTTTTGGAGCATTTCCTCAAAAGGCTCTACAGCTGCATCATCGAGAGCATGACAACCTGACTGGTTGCATCACTGCCTGGTATGGCAACTGCTCAGCCTCCGACCGCAAGGCACTACAGAGGGTACTGCGAACGGCCCAGTACATCACCGGGGGGTACTGCGAACGGCCCAGTACATCACCGGGGCCAAGCTTCCTGCCATCCAGGACCTCTATACCAGGCGGTGTCAGAGGAAGGCCCTAAAAATTGTCAAAGACTCCAGCTAGGCTAGTCATAGACTGTTCTCTCTGCTACCTCACGGCAAGCGGTACTGGAGCGCCAAGTCTAGGTCCAGGAGGATTCTAACAGCTTCTACCCCCCAAGCCATAAGACTCCTGAACATCTAATCAAATGGTCACCCAGACTATTTGCATTGCCGCCCCCCCGCCCCCCCCCCCCCCCCCCTTTTACACCGCTGCTACTCTCTGTTGTTATCATCTATGTATAGTCACTTTAATAACTCTACCTACATGTACATATTACCTCAACGAACCAGTGCCCCCGCAAATTGACTCTGTACCGGTACCCCCCTGTATATAGTCTTGCTATTGTTATTTTACTGCTGCTCTTTAATTATTTGTTACTTATATTTATTATTCTTATCCATATATTTTTTAACTGCATTGTTGGTTAGAGGCTCGTAAGTAAACTTTTCACTGTAAGGTCTACACCTGTTGTATTTGGCGCATGTGACTAATACAATTTGATTTGATTTGATGAAGTGTTAATGTCAAATGCACAGTGAAATGCCTTTCTTGCCAGGTCTAATCCCAAGAATGCAGTAATCAATAAGAATAATACAAAAAATAACAATGTAGAACAAAAACACAAGAAATAAAAATAAAAAAACAAGAAAGTTTGTAAGTATACTATATACAGGGTCAGTTCCAGTACCATATTTACAATGTGCAGGGATACTGGAGTGACAGAGGCAGATAAAGTATTGTTTTGAAACAGGCAGGAAGCAGGTCTCGAACCCTCAACCTTGTAGCCCGAAGTCCAGCGTGCTATTGACTGAGCAGCATGCTCAAGTGGGAGAGTGGATATCCGTGCATATAAACACAGGGTTGTTACACAACTCCCTCCATTTAAAGAGCGCGTCCTCGTTTTAGCTTGTGACTCAACGTCTTATAGGAACACTCTCACTGGCCAAGCACACGCAAGTTCGTGGATGCAAGGACCGATCCCACTTCTGACACCAATGTAATGAAACAGGCAGGGAGCAGGTCTCGAACCCTCAACCTTCTAGCCCGAAGTCCAGCTCTTATAAAGACTTATATCCGCGCTTATAAAGCCAGGGTCGTTACAGTAGGTATTTGTTCTTTATTGAACTAGGCAAGTCAATTAAGAGCAAATTGTTATGTACAATGACAGCCTACCCCAGCCAAACTAGACGACGCTGGGCCACTTGTGTGCCGCCCTGTAGGTCTCCCAATCACGGCCGGTTGTGTTACAGCCCGGGATCGAACCAGGGTCTGCAGTGACACCTCTCGCACTGCAGTGCATAAGACTGCTGGGCCACTCAGGAGCCCACATATAGGGATAACGTGACTAGGCATCAGGATTTATGGTAAACAGATTAGCAGCAGCAGCGTATATGATGATTGTAGGCCTATGTGAGTGGGTGTGTGTAGGGCCCTGTGAGTGTGCATAGAGACAGTGCAAAAATATAAAATGAATGAATCACTGGTTGCGTTAGGTTTCTCAGAAACATTCAATTTAAATCAAAATTAGAGATTTGTTTGTAAAAAGAATCTAACTGCTCCCAAGGTTAGGGTTTACAGTAGGGATGTCCCAAGGATCTCTGAAAGCACTAACCGTTGGAGTTGAGGCTTTTATTTTGAAACCTCACTGTAAAGCAACCGGAAGTACACTTTAATTGGAGCATTGAACAATCGACGTCATTCAGCAGTACCAGCCCACTGCTGCTGTCCTACAGCAAGCACAAGTCTGAACATTTCTCAAAGCCGATAGATAACAAACCGGGTTGATTAAGGAAAGAGTGCGAGTCAACTGCACTTTTATACTCTCATTAAGGTTAATTGCAAGTGGAGTAATGTCATTTTGTTCCTTCTTCGGTGGTGAGGTCTTTAAAGACCACTTTAAAACTGGTAAGAGGCTCCTCAGATAGCTAAGATAGCATTAAAGTTAGTCAGTTACAGTAGCTAAGCTAACTTGTAAACATGAGATTAGTCAGTAAAAGTAACTTCTACATCTGCTTTGCTTGCTGTTTGGGGTTTTAGGCTGGGTTTCTGTATAAGCACTTTGTGACATTGATGTAAAAAGGGTTTTATAAATACATTTGATTTGGGACGTTGTGGCACATAACTATAACGTCTGGTATCTTTTACAGTAACGTTAGCCCAACTGTGTTGGACCATGACCTAACTTATGCTATGACATAACTTATGCTCAATCAGTAGCTAACTAAAAGTAGCATGCTCTTGTAATCACTGATTACACAAGGGCCACGTTAAATTGCCAAACGTTTTCGAACGTTGCAGATAGAAATACCATGAATAGAGCCGTCGTGAGTCCTTATTCTACATGTCAGAGAGACATGTTTGCTCTGCATGGCTAACATGTTTCTGTCTGAACGTTCCAAAACGTTGCATTACTTCCGATCGCCCTCTGGCTCTTACCAAACCGTGATGTAAGATTGAACCACCAGCCAGTTAAACTGTAGCAACTTACTCCACTGGGCCAAGAAAACAAATGTAAACCAAACATTAGTAGTTGCAGTAACTATAAAGTATAATTGAAAATACTAATTGTATTATTTATAAGTATACAATGTAGCGCCAATACAAGTATATTTAGATCTTAATGTGGCCACTTATGTCATCATTTCTCCTAAATGTAGGTTTTGACATGTTCTCCTGTAACATCACTCAAAGAGAATGTGTTGAACATGGGTCCCTCCCCAGGGTTAATAGATGACAAACCGGTTTAGTTAAGGAAATAATGTGAGTCCACTGCACTTTTATCCTCTCATTGAGGATTGTTCCTGGTGGATTAATGACGTTTTCACTGGTCAAATCATCCTGTAACTTCACTCAAAGAGAATGTGTTGAACATACATCCTAGATCTACTTTTGGCTAATCTCACTGTAATCTTCTATCTCCCCAGGGTTGTATGTGTGTGCCCAGTGTGGACACCAGCTGTTCTCCAGCAGATCTAAGTACGAGCATTCCTCCCCCTGGCCTGCCTTCACTGAGACCATCCTCCAGGACAGTGTGTCCAAGCATGAGGAGAGACCTGGGGCATTCAAGGTGAGATCCTCTCAGTTTGGGCGTGGAGTTGCATTGGACCAGAGTTGTGAAGTTTACCTTAGGTACAGATCTAAGATCAGCTAAGCTTCCCCTTCCCCAATCTTATCCATTAGTGGGGGAAATTCAAAACTAACCCAAGATCATTGTCTATGGCAGTGGTCACCAAGCGATTGACTGGTCACCAACCGATTGACTGGTCGATCTTCTAGGCATTCGTAGTCGATCACCAAACATTTCTGTAGAAAAGCCAACGATAAAGGCTTGGGCTCCTTTATTTAATTGTCAGGGAATACAGCAGAGCTGCTGTTTTTATGATTGACTTCATGTTGAAGTTTTTATTCAGCACTGTCAACACTGTTTTTATTCAACACTTTTACAAAACATAAATACTCTTCTCCTTCATTCCACTCGCGCTGCAGATGCAATGAGTTAGTAGCCAAGTGTGTCGCTAGGCCTGCGTCTTTATTAGCAGCTCATGTCTATTTTAATATCGATGAATATTTCACTTTCTCTGGTCATAAGAACAGCATGAGTTTGTGCATGAGGCAGAAATAATGTGTACCCTCTGGTCAGTGTCACTGGAGGAAGGTAGAGAGCAGGGACTGTTACAGACGGATGCTCTGCTGCTCTCTCCTTTCCTCTGCTGAGACTGACCATCAGATGCAGGTACCATTAATTAGTCCAGTAAAATTAAAAAATCTGATTATTTCAATTAATGCTCAACTATGCCTCGCAACTGATCTATTTTGTTATCAAAGCTTGAGTTTTGAAATATAATATGGTCTGAGAAGAACAATATTGGCAGGCCAAGCATATAGCCAAATATGCTGTGATAATGTATTAGGTTTACTGCACAGAAACGTATAAAGTTAAGTCATATTTTTGTAATAATCTGAGCGGTAAATTTCGGCTTGCTTTTTGACTGCGAAAGTGATCGTGACAGAAAATATGGGTGACAACTTATCCCTCCCTACTCCATAGGGGTGTCCCTCTGTTGACTGTTCATTGCTAAGTAGTTGTCTGCTTGTGGTCAATACACTGATGAGCCCATGTTCATTTTAACAGGATGTGTGTAGGGTATTGCATTCAATTTCTGCATTTGTAAGCAGTGTTTCATTTTGAACTTGGGAGGGTCCTAATAATCATGTTTGATATGTTGATTGTGCACTGAACAAAAATCGGAACGCAACTTTGTAAAGTGTTGATCCCATGTTTCATGAGCTAAAATAAAATATCCCCGACATTTTCCATAGGCACAAAAAGCTTATTTTTGCAATTGGCATGCTGACTGCAGGACTGTTCACCAGAGCTGTTGCCAGAGAATTGAATGTTAATTTCTCTACCATAAGCCACCTCAACGTAATTGTAGAATATGTTGTACGTCCAACCGGCCTCACAACCGCAGACCATGTGTATGGTGTTGTTTGGGGGAGCGGTTTGCCGATGTCAACGTTGTGAGTTTTTATGTAGGAAAACACCTTTTTCTTGGGACACATGTGGCACATAGAATTGACTTTACTATTGTACAGAAAGATGGAATCTGATAGTTGTGTGTTTCAGGTCCGATGTGGGAAGTGTGGAAACGGACTGGGTCATGAGTTTGTGGGAGACGGGCCAAAGAAAGGACTCTCACGTTTCTGAATATTCAGCAGCTCACTGAAGTTCGTCCCTAAAGGTACGAGTTCACTTAAATTATGTTGTCACGGAATGTCAAGCCAATTTGATTAGATTATAGTCAAAACATGTCAATGTCTCTGGTTGATACCTAACCAATCTGACTGAGCACACGTTAACCACTGGATAGTTAATGTTACACTTAAAAACGTTGATGAATTAAAATGTTGTCCTTTCTCTCTCCACAGATAAGGTAGATGGACAGTAAGGTGAGCAGCAGGGGTATGGAGTCACAGTGATGGTAGAGCAGTAGGATTGTCTGGAGTCTCTGTGCTGCTGAAGGTGTGCAGGACAGTGGATGAAGTGTCCTGGGATAAAGCCCACTTTGGGACCTCCAGGACACTGATGGTCAATGTCTTCGCTGGACAAGGACAGAGAAACTCCTACCAAATAGTCAGCTACATTATGACAATGATACACCATCATAATATAACAATGATACACAATCATAACACATACAAGTACAAGGAGTTACACCATTACACAAAGATAGTCGGTCACTTAATCATTGTTTTATTTTTTTATCTTAACATTGTCAGTCAAATGGGGGATCACTATGTAGCCTTCATAGTGGTGAATGTAACTTCAAGATGTCCTAATTTATATATAGTAGTGAAAGCAAACAAAAGTGGCTCAATCTACCAATGTATGTTAATCAGTTCTATCAATGATGTTATGAGCCTCTTAAAGATAGACAGTGACGTAAATAAAATCTCAATGGTCTTAACGGTCACAATGTATAATATGCAAACAAAAAGAGAAATTCAACTGAGAAATAAAGATGTCCTTTTATAGAAGATTACGTTATTTGTTGGTTTATATTTGAAATCAAAATATGAAAATAGTTTTTCAGCCATCTTTATGACAAACGCATCAATCATGCCAGTATTTTTCTGTACTCACCTCAAGAGATTAGCAGACCTGAAAATACTAAATTGTTAGTATATACTCAATCATTACTCAGGTTATACAACTAATCTTGTTCCACATCTTTCACAGTGAGTTTATTTTTATTCATTATACTCCCACCTTGTGGCAGACATGAGACCACGCATCAGGACGGGCTTGTCATTTGGTCTGGCAATGAATGTGGGCTAGACTCACAAAACCCTTCAAAAATGCTAACCTGATATTTGTGCCTCTAACTTTATCACTCACCATTATTCGCGATTCATTAAGGACTATCTGTAATCATGGTAGCATCCACATTCATGTAGAATTGTTTAGAAATATATTATATTCTTATTTTTCAATAAATGTGACTTAAAAATGACAATACATTATTTACCATTAATTTCTATTGGGCACAAAATAATCTGAAACACAACCAAAACAAACACAATGCATCCAACAAGTTAGTAGAGTCACAAGCTTGATGTAATCATTGCTAACCTGAATGAGGGAGACTCATATCTCCCTCATTAACTTTAAGCATCAGCTGTCAAAGCAGCTTACAGATCGTTGCACCTGCACATAGCCCACCTGTAAATACCCCATCCAACTACCTCATCCCCATATTGTTGTTATTTATTTTTTTGCTCCTTTGCACCTCAGTATCTCTACTTGCACATTCATCGTCTGCACATCTATCACTCCAGTGTTTATTTGCTAAATTGTAATTACTTCACCACTACGGCCTATTTATTGCCTTACCTCCCTAATCTTACCTCATTTGCACACATTGTATATAGATTTTTCTATTGTGTTATTGACTGTATGTTTGTTTATTTCATGTGTAACTCTGTTGTTGTTTGTGTCTCACTGCTTTGCTTTATCTTGGCCAGGTCGCAGTTGTAAATGAGAACTTGTTCTTCCTGGTTAAATAAAGGTGAAATAAAATAAAATAATACATTGTGTGCTAGGAATATGGGACCAATTACTAAACTTCTGACTACTTTAATACGCATAAGTGAATTTGTCCCAATACTTCTGGTCCCCTAAAATGGGGGGACTATGTACAAAAACTGCTATAATTTCTAAAGGGTTCACCGAATATGGATTGAAATACCCTCAAAGCCATTGAATCACTTCAAGTCCAAAGTGCTGGAGTACAGAGCCAAAACAACAACACGTGTCACTGTCCCAATACATGTAGAGCTCACTGTATGTTCAGAATGGGGATATGAGCTCTTCTCCAGCATGTCCAAGATTGAGCATTCCTCAACATGGCCTGCTTTCTCTCAGACCATCCACCAGGACAGTGTGTCCAAATCCCCTGGGAATTGGGGACCAGTGAAGGTGTGTTGTGTGTGCAGTCAGAGAGGGACTGATTCCCCCCTATGACCTATAGGAGGCCTAACGTGTGTAGGGGTTGTTTGTGACTTCGTGTGATTGTTGTCAGTGGAGGTTTTAGTTTTCCACCAACTCATTTTACAACAGAAGGTATTTAACATGTTTTATGTGTCCCCTTTTAACAAGGATACAGAATGTTAAAACAGAGGGAATCCTTCCTGGGTGTGGTTTGTTTCAGGTCTGTTGTGTGGAAATGGACTGGGTCATGAGTTCTGATACGACGGAGCAAGAGAGGGACTCCTGAATATTCAGCAGCTCACTCAAATTCATCCCTCAAGGTGGGAATTCAGTGTGTTTGACCTCTGTGAGCAGAAAGAGTTATCCTGTGTAGAATAGAACTCATTAGAAAAACAACACAAAGACACTAATGGAGGGTTAAGGAGGGTCTGATATAGAGTACTATAGAATATACTCTGACCCTGCTCCCCAGCTCCCCTCTCCAATGTTAAGGTAGATATATATATATACAGTAAGGTGAGCAGCAGGGGTAGGGAGTCACAGTAATGGTAGAGCAGTAGGATTGTCTGGAGTCTCTGTGCTGCTGAAAGTGTGCAGGACAGTGCATGAAGTGTCCTGGGATAATAGCCTAAAAGTAGTTAGATTGGCTTTTATAACACATAAGCCAATAGCCATCTATTAGACATTAAATACAGTGCTACTGCTTTTTATTAAATACAAGTCACCACGTATGACAAGAAACACTAAATTAATGAATAATAATTGCCAAATAATCCTCTGTTAAAGTTCAGTTCGGGAACTGTGTGTATTTCAGTTGTTTTATCAATGTTTATTTACTTCTGAATCTCAGTCTCTTCAGCCAGCGAGTGGGTCTTAGTTTATGATCTCTGGTAAAGAGGGACTTTGGTGTTGAATTACATTACATAGCCACTTCCACTGGAGACTGGAAAGTCCCACCTATTTCATTCGCTGAAAGGCCCGTCACTTCTTGGCAGACAGATACTCAGACGAAGCACAATGCTGGAAAACTATCTACATCCACTTAAACTAGTCCTGGCATCGTTCTATGACAAACACAGAAGGTTTCATATTGAATTCAATAGGAGAAAACAGAGAGACAGAGAGAAACAGCCAGTTCCTTAATGTATCCATTGGCTGTATTATACAGCCCAAACATCAAGGGACTGACAATCTCTCTATCTCCTTCTCTCTCTCTGTTTTCTTCCTTTCAGGTATTGGTAGCCTAATATTTAATCCCTTAGCTAAGTGGGCAGGGGGGAACACGTGACAGGGAATCATTTTAAATATGTAGTTAGGCTGTTATAAGGTATTATATAAGCCAATTGACATCTATAAGGCATTTATTCAGTGATTTTATTCTTTGTCAAATATAAATGTTTATTCATTTACAAGTAGGATCTGATGGGTAACACTTTATTTTAAGGGTCCATAATAAACCATCAGGTGAATGGCCAAGACAAAATATTGAAGTGGCTTTGAACGGGATATGGTAGTAGGTGCCAGGGGGGTGGGTTTTTCACGCTCAACAGTTTCCGGCATGTATCAAGAATGGTCCACCACCCATAGGACAACCAGCCAACTTGACACAACTGTGGGAAGCATTGGAGTTAACATGAATGCTTTCAACACCTTGCAGAGAGCATGCCCCGATTAAATTGACGCTGTTCTGAGGGCAAAGAGGGGAGGAGGGGGGTCAGCTTTTCTGTGATGTTTTCTGTGTTATAGGTGGCAGAGATGTGTCAATCAGTATATTGGACTTTTCTGTGATGTTTTCTGTGTTATAGGTGGCAGAGATGTGTCAATCAGTATATTGGACTTTTCTGTGATGTTTTCTGTGTTATAGGTGGCAGAGATGTGTCAATCAGTATATTGGACTTTTCTGTGATGTTTTCTGTGTTATAGGTGGCAGAGATGTGTCAATCAGTATATTGGACTTTTCTGTGATGTTTCCCAGCTCTGTGTTCTGTCTAATTCCTCCCCCTCCTTTTGACAAGGAGCTGCTGGTATAATCTCAGACTCTCTTGCTAACGGCTGGTCCTCCCTGTTTACCTGACCGGAGAATACACTCACGGGTGGGTCACACTCGATAAGTCCTGCATATCAGGCTTCAACCTGGTCAAAGGCAGGGGTTCAGCACTTCGTCTGGGCAAAGGACTAATGCTCAACAGGCTAGACTCCCAGTGTCCTTTATGTGTGCCTTAAACACCAAGCCCCTTTTGGTTTCCTGCTTGAGCCCACAATAATGGTCTGGTAACGGGCTACCTATGGTAGAGCCCCTTAAGCTAAGGTTGTTATCAGTGTTCCCTTTTCTCCTGAACACTTTATTCAACCAATAGAGTAACTAGTTAGGGAAAACCAGTAAGACTTCATGTTTGGTTTCACAAGTGATATATATATATATTTTTTTTTCAATACAATTTGGTTCTTTCAGAAGAGGTTGTTTGCTTCTTTAACTCTCTTTCACAAAACCTTTACAATGACTTTTAATAGTTCTATCTTACCCTATAGCTTTCCTCATTACAACACTTCAAGGTGTCAATGCCCCACATTCTGCACTCTTCTGGCAATTAAGCCCATGCCTTCCTCAAATAGAGTTATACAACACATCATTTCCTTCACGTGATGCTGTTAATTAAACAAAGTTAGATGACACCTTTTCCCCTTCACACATGACGACGACCCACGGTGATGTCTCCTCCCACCTGCTGTTCTACAGCTCTATCAGCTCTGACCCAGGGCTTGAGTTCAACAGGTTGCTTCCATATAAGGTGAACTTCCACCCTCCTGCAGCAGAATATCTGTACTTTTAATGGGTCATGCTGTATTCCAGCTGCTCGAGGCTGGCTCTTCTTCTGCTGGTGATGATTTTTCTCCTTCTGGTTCTTTGTTTTACGACCAGCAGAGTCCTGCTGGGGGACTGGAGGAGTCATTAGGTCACCAGGACTTGGGCCAATCACGACAACCCCTCCATGCAGTCATCCAATGGTTTTGAATCCTGTGACCCTGCCTCGTTCAAAAACATTCTGTTACCCCAACCCCCAATAGTCTCTTTATGTATTCTGAAAATAAATAGAAACTTGCAACAATTTCAAAGTTTGTAGTTACTTACCGTTCATATAAGGAAATCAGCCAATTTAAATAAATACATTAGGCCCTAATCTATA
Organism: Oncorhynchus clarkii lewisi; assembly: GCF_045791955.1. Classification (NCBI taxonomy): domain Eukaryota; kingdom Metazoa; phylum Chordata; class Actinopteri; order Salmoniformes; family Salmonidae; genus Oncorhynchus; species Oncorhynchus clarkii. The sequence goes on from NW_027260849.1 coordinate 163,695, forward strand.
CCTTTAAAAAAGGTAGGAATCTGTATTTTATGAACGTGTTTTTAAAAGGTTGGAATAAACCTTTACATTTCAAACCTTACAAACCTTTACCATGCTGACTACAAGTTTAGACAGCTGGCCCTAGACTCATGTAGCTGACATTGGCTAATTGTAGGTGACTGCTGATGCACAACCAAATTTCAAAATTGCACCTTCTGTACCACAGATGATGTTTTAGGTGTTTGGTTGATAATGCACAGCAGTGTACCAGTAGTGGATCCAGAGACCCCCCCCCCTCCTTCCAAAGGCTTTAAAACTTTAAGAGGTTATTAACCAAGGAAATGTAAAGGTTTGTACCAACCTTTTAAAAACACGTTCATAAAATATAAATACTGTATATAGACCTAGTAGATAGATATGTGGATCAGCTGCGTGTCTGACTTGTATGTAAATAACACAGGCCCAAACGTTTGGTCAAGGAAGGATGTTGTCAGGGAAGGATGTTGTCATTATGTTAGTGATTCTTCACCAACAGTGTTTGCTTGAAGCACTTTATTCTACTGTAGCATTTATAAATGAACCACTTCATAACTGTACACCTTTGGCTGTTTGGGAGGGTGCGCCATTCTAGAACATTTAGATAGAAAGTGTGGAACAGGCATGGTTCTCAGTCATAAACAGTAGGGCATCATGTGAGCTGCTCTATACATTGCATTTCTATATGGAACACTCAGAACATCGCCCCACCCACTTAATAAACCCCTGTTCAAACCCTTACTATCCTACAAGTTCTCCCTTAAAGTACATAAGTTCAGAATGTGGATATGAGCTCTTCTCCAGCAATTCCAAGTATGAGCATTCCTCCCCATGGCCTGCCTTTTCCAACACAAACAAACAGGCCTATTTATAAACTTCATGACTCATTGGTCATTTGCTGCTCTACAGCACCACCACTGTTCTGTGCCGTCTGGCAAACATTTCTAACTGCGTCAAGAGTATAAGAGCTCAGCTCAGAGAGGACATTTGCTGAGAAACCAGAGTTGGGCTACAAGACATTGTCGGCTACCAAGAGTTGAAATGGGTCTTCCAGCCTTGGGTCTGATACCGTTTTTGGGGCCCCTTGCGTTTCCAGTAGCATTGGGAACAGTCGCAGTAGGGGGCTTTATATTGATTAAGGCGATTCATAAGAAACCTTCGTATCATCCAGGAAGTCCCATAATAACACGTTCCGTGAAGGTAAAGTCAAATAAAGCTTCTGGAAATGAACCCACTGGAAATGAACCCACTGGAAATGCTGCCAGCAAGAAGACAGAAGGACAGCAGAGCAGCAATGAAACTACCATCATAATTGCTTACGGCCTTGGAGTGGTTGATACTTATAAAAAGTAGGTCTATCATTTTTTACATATTTCTATCAAGTCTTCTTTACTGAGTACAATGTGCCTTTTTATTCATAAGAGCATGGATAGGCCTACCCTAGGCCATTATTTTCATGATATAATTCCTATTACATTGTATAATTCCTTTTGAATTGACACAAGAATGATGTTAGCCCACTGATACTTCCTGTTCTATCCTCATAAGTGTTAAAAAAGGTAGACCATCTCAGTTTGGTCCGGGTAACTTTCGCATGGCAGAGGCAGACCATATTCCACCATTGGCTTCTCTGAGGATAGCCCGAAACCATGAACGACTGGATCGTCTCCTACAAGTGAATCCAAGGCTTCATGAGATGATCATGAGCCTTGATTATGACCCAACTGGACAGAACCTGTTAACCATGAGGGTTCTTTACCAGGATCACAGAGATGCTCTGACTACTGGAAACAGCAGGGAATCTCAAGTATCCAGGTGAATGCTTTAGAGTAGGCAACACCTTTTCTGTGTTATCGTGTATGGTTTAGCAGATGTGAAGGAAAATACATTGTCCAAGGCAGAATAGCAAAATGGCCCCCATGATGATGATGTGTGACGTCGTACATGGCACCGTAGTTATTCTCAGCCATCAAAACATAGGTGTGGTCATCGCCTTTTCCGTTGTCATGTTTTCTGTGTTCTAGTCGTCTGCTGGCAGAGACAATCGTAGACGGAGATGCTGCACTTATGCTGAGGAAGGCTTTTATCATGGGTCATCCTATATCTTCCTGGCAGCTCAGAGAAGACGCAGGTAAAAACACCGATTATTTGTCTGTTCCCTCATCTTACAGTAGACACTGTAGATCTTTAGTGTCTCTTACAAAAGTAACATTTTCACTAAGTTTGTCTCAGTCGCTGAGTTTGCCTGTATGTTATATTAGGAGTATTTCACAAAAAAACGAAGATATGCATACAGTATATTTCTCACCAGTCCACCATTGATATGGTCTCAGAATATCATCATTTTGAATAATGGAGCATCAGAGCTAGACTAATAGAAAACTTGTTTAGTTCCTAGAATACTGTCATCAACACTTGCTCTTGCTTTCCTGGCGACTTGAAGCTAAATGCCTTGAATGTGTGGGACAATTTGAGAGTTCATAAAAAATGGACTAATGAAAAACATATTTTTTAAACATAAAAATAAAAATGCATAATTGCTTTTTGAGTAAAATGCCACTTTAAAGTTCAAATTTTCCCTATTTGAAACGATGTACTTATTCTAGGATTGGCCGCACCATATACCGATGGTAACATTGACATGTCTGATGAAGGAACAAGGCAGTACTATAGATATGGCTACATTGAGCTGGTCGAAGCATACCACAAGAAGGGGATAATCAACAAGAATCAAGCAGAAAAGCTCATTTCATGGGTGAAAAGAGAGATGTACCTGGACCGGGATACCCAAGAGTATAAGGAGATCCTTGATGACATTAAACGTCATATTCGTGTTTTCCGGTGGTAGAAATAGCAAACAAACTCAGACAACACAGAGTAAATCCAGATTGTGTAATCTAACATGCTGACCAGACCGGACGCGTCACGTGCGCGAGCGTCGCAAAATACATTTTGAAATACATTTATGTACGATAGCGCACGTGCATAGATGTTTGGGTTCCGTGTAACGGGAGTTCCCAAGTTAAAAACGTTTCTATGATATGCAAATTATGGAATTCAGTATAGTTGGATTCTAGTTTGAAATATACTAATTCATGTTGCCATTCTAGAACTCATTGATTAATTTACATGTATACGGAATGCATATGCTGGGGTCAAGGAAGGGTAGATAGGGACTTGTGGAAAGTTACAGTGTAGAAAGTTCATATTCTGCTCCATGTTTCTAAGGAGGGAGTCGAAGGGCAATAGTTAGTCTGATAAGGCAGGCCAGCTGAGGAACTAGGGAGGGGCGAGGAATGCATCTCGAGGTCAAGTCAACAAATGAAGTGATAAGAAACCTCGGAGGCAGGCCAGAGAGACCCACCACAATGACTCTCCTACTGCAGTCCTATTTCACACATATACTTCCATGCATGAAGGTTTTAGTATCAGGCAGTGCTATAACTACACCAGTGAAAAGAACCAATTACGTTTCTGCCTAGCAACAGCGATGTATTGGCTGTCTAGATGTGTAAGGACATGATCCCACATATTAGAAGGTAATAAATATATCTGCTTGTGTAATCATGCCTTGTCTTTGCAGCTGTGTGACCCAGTGGGTGAATAAACTTGGTTTGAGCTTTGTGTAGTCGTCTGTTTGAGTTTTTGCTCCGTTTGTTCAGAATCTCACGGTATAAATATCATAATGAGGAGTATCATTTATTGTTGATAATTGTTGCCAAGTTTTGTTGGCCTACTGTATAGTCTGTGCCTGGTTGATTATGTTCAGCAGTGTACTAGTAGTAGATCCTGTCTGCCTGTTGCATTTGGTAAATGTACAGCCTATAGATTCTCTGCAAAATGTTTAGATTTCCTGATTCTCTGCAGTTATTGTAACATTATGCAGTGTGGACTAGCTCAATGTCTGGGAAAACCGTCATTAAAATATCATCTATTTTGGAAGCAGCAGACAGTGAGTGGACATTACTTTCTTATTTGTATTAAATCTTCTGTTTGTCGTGTGTAAAGTTTAGCTGTGTGTAAAACCCTCTACTTCCACAGATCCTTCATCTACCTGAAGAGTGCAGTAGCAGGTGTCCACCTGTTGATGGTGCCGTCCTCTTTCATAATACAACTCTGAGGTTCTGGTAAATAAATGTGATCAACGCTGCCGTGTGTTTTGTCCATAATTATGACACACCAATGGACAATTGTAACGATGTACGCTGAGAGTCGGGAAGCACTAAGACTTGCATGGCTTAATCTTTGGGACAAGAATATGGCAGGATCAACCAGGTAGAAAAGGGGGGAACAGTCTCCAAAAGAAGCACAGCTGATGGGGGGCCTCCCGGGGTGGATCACGTGGCTCTTGGTCAAGAGGAGTGAAACTGGTAGGACAGACAGAGAAGGAGGAAGGGGATGGATGGTCTAATGCAGGGAGCGACAACCATGAATACAGATAGTCCGGGTAGCCATTTGAATAGCTGTTCAGGAGTCTTATGGCTTGGGGGTAGAAGCTGTTAAGGAGCCTTTTGGACCTAGACTTGGCGCTCCGGTACCGCTTGCCGTGCGGTAGCAGAGAGAACAGTCTATGACTAGGTTGGCTGGAGTCTTTGACAATTTTTAGAGCGTTCCTCTGACACCACATGGTATAGAGTTCCTGTATGGCAGGAAGCTTGGCCCCAGTGATGTACTGGGCCGTACTTACTACCCTCTCTAGTGCCTTGCGGTCGGAGGCCGAGTTGTTGCCATACCAGGCGGTGATGCAACCAGGCAGAATGCTCTCGATGGTGCAGCTTTAGAACTTCTTGAGGATCTGAATTGTGTTACACCAAGTGGACATTGCTTTTAGGAACAAAATATAATCAATCAGAACTATTTGGAAATATGGACTATTGTTTCTTGAAATAAACTTATGTGCTATAACTAAAAGAGTAAGTGAAGGGAATTTGATTCATTATTTTAATTCATTTACTGAAGTTCAATGTTCCACTACCTTACATGGGACAGTCACACCATGGGACAATTGTCACGTTTGGTTCGAAATTGTAAGAAAACATTGCCTAAGAATACTCATGATACAATTAAAACAAAATCTAAGCTATTTGTGTTTGCCACCATGGACAAAACAAGAGGTCGTCATGTCAACTACCCATATGTGTTGTAAGTATCCCTATCAATCACTCATTGCAGTATTAAAAGTGTTGACGATAATATGTATGAACACACTTATTAACCATTACTATATATCCAATTAATTATATGTATAATTATACGTGTTAATATATACAGTATCTAAATCATCTGCCGACCGTTAATTAATACTCTCTTAATGATTTCATGAACCAATAACAGGTCTGTTACAACTGGTTTGTAATTGCAATAATAATAAATGTATATCTAGTTTATAAATCAACTATAAAGTATGAAAATACAATTATCAAACACCTTTTAATGGATCTTCTTAATCATTAATACATAATTTATAAGAGTGTTTATGAATTGATAAAATGCCATTTATGAATAGCTTACTAATATGTATACATTTAGGCACAATGCTCTCTAAATGATTAATAAACTATTAATCCATCATAAATACTTTATTTGAACAGTGTTTTTGTTTTTAAAGCTGTTGAATGCAGACTTCTGGGGCCAAAGCTGTCTGTATAAGTACACCTTGGACAAATGTTCTGGTGGTATTGTGACCATTTCCAGAAATCATATGAAACTTCACTGAATGATACTAGACACCTTGAAAATGGATATTATATTACCCATTTGTTGATAAGTACAACTTTAACTTCTCTAGAAACTCTAAAGTACAACAGCTGCCACAGCTATAAAAAATATTTTTCTCGAAGTGTGTTTAAAGAGTAGGTCTATACTTTTGCTTAATTTTTGTGTGGGAGTACAGGTAGACCTAGGCCGAAGCGTAGAAACACACAACCAAATATTGAATTGCAGATAGAAAGGCCATGAAAAGAGACAACATGATTCCTTGATCTCCATGTCAGAGAGATATGTTTGTTCCACATAGCATATTTCTGTTTGAATGTGTGTGTACAGTATGTGGGTGTGCGCATGTGTGTATGTATCCAGGCACTCCTCACCCAGTAATGTATAAAATATCTCTTTCTCTTTCACTTAGAAACACACACGCACACACACTTAGAACCTGGACTCATTGGTCATATATTGCACAACTCCGCCCATCCCACAAGCCGCATGACAAACCTGTGTGTCAAGATTATAACTTTTCAGAGTTAAGATCAGAGAGGACACATTTGCTGAGAACCAAGAGTTGGGCTACAAGACATTGCAGACTACCAGGAATGGGTCTTCCAGCCGGGCTGTTAGAGTTCTTGGGGCCAGTAGGGTGGGGGGCAGCAGCACTGGTAGGGGTGGTTATATTCATTCAAGTGGTTAAAAAGAACAGGGAGGAGAAACATTCTATTTCTCCAGGAACTCACAAGTGTTTTGGTGACGAGAGAACACGGTTGAAGGAGGAAAAGTCGAATGAAGCTTCTGGAAGAACTGGAAACTCTAGGAAGAAGAGAGTAGAACCGTGCCGTCATGACGAACATGAGGATGACATAATAAAAGGTTACGGCCTTGGACATGTTCACAAATATAAAGAGTAAGTCCTTCATTTGGGTACGTTTTTGTGTGGAGTTACAGGTAGACCAAGGCCTAATCTCATCAACCCAGAATCAATTACTGTGTGAGCGGAATACTTCAGCCATCTACTCGATGTGTGTCAGTCTAAGTTACATAATAAAAATATCCACATCAAAATCTGTGACAACTGTGTGGAGTTTGGAGTTTGTAACAGCAACTATGTGAACTTATTAGAGTATTATAGACACTATTGATTTCCTTTGATCGTCCATGTAGAATAACTCTTTACCTTCAACCTACTATTGTGTAGCTTGTGAGCGTCATAGAGCAAAACAGATTACAAGGACATGTTTGTGAGAGTCTCAATAGTTTCTAGCTCAAACCATTCGAACTCGACCAACGTTTTTGTGAGAAAAAACGCTCGTGAACCCCTTCGGGATCCACCCTTGTCTCACAAACATTGCTACCGTGAATCACACAGACTAATGGTTACTATCAATGGACGCAGAAGAAATAGATGAACAACAAACATACCATGTTTAAAAGGGGTTAGAAGCCCCAAGTGCCGGTGTCATGATTAAGTCTACTTTGATAGCTGAATACAATAGGCCTTGTTATGGATAGGCCTAGGACATAATGTTCATGACAGCATGTATATAATTGCAACTGCATTGACAAACTAATAATCTCGTCCACCAGCTGGCTCTCTGTCGAACCATATGGTTTCACAGGGCCTCAGAATGGAAGTTGAATAGATGTCTATGGCAGAAGCAGATGAAACAACCTCTGGTTTTAATTGAATGATCTCTCAGTCCATCCTCTAGCCTAACCCTTAGAACCTCCCCCCTACATCGTGGACTTCAAACGCCAGCACCACGAGGGATTTAAAGTGAGCTTAGAAAATCGGAAAGTACGCATCTTAGAAATAGTTTTCAATTGGGCTTCTCAAAAATAATACGGTCAATGTGATTTAACATACATTTTCCCCGCCGATTTTGTTCTATTTTTTAAGTCCCATCTACTGTCACAGGCTCGCTCTCCATTCCCGTCTCCATTTAGAGCCACGCCTCATAATCGTGTGATTCACTCAGAATTTTAATTGATTAGCATTTCACTCAGTAAATCCACACCCCCAGAATTCCAAATAGTCCCACACTGTTACCAGGCTCTACGCGCCAGCAATTCGAGACTGGTGACGAGGTTAAACAAATGATGTAAACCTGACCTACTAATTCTTCTTCTCTCCTCATAAGTGACAAAAAATTTCGACCATCTTGGTGTGATAAGGAGAATGAAGGCATTACAGAGGCAGACCATATTCCACCTAAAGATTCTCTGAAGAAGGCCCTAAACAATGTACGACTGGATCGTCTCCTACAAGTGAATCCAAGGCTTCATGAGATGATCATGAGCCTTGTTAATGACCCAACTGGACAGAACCTGTTAACCATGAGGGTTCTTTACCAGGATCACAGAGATGCTCTGACCACAGGTAGCAGCAAAGAATCTAAAATATGCAGGTGAATGCTTTAGAAATGCTCAAGGCTTTCCCCCGATATGTGTACTAGTTCCCTCCCCTTAAAGATTGTAAATAGTTATTCATCCTTGAGCGGGGGTCAATTCAGGAAGCATCATTTGAATTGAATTTCAATTGCAGGAAGTATAATTTCAGTCAAAGCAATTCAAGCCAAATCAACTGAGACATGAAACAAATGTTTTATCCAAAGGATATGCCACTTATTAATGCAATAAATACACATACCATTCCAAATATTCGTTTTATTATATGAGATGTTAGATTGTTCCCTTCCATACTGTCGTGTTTTATGTAATGCATTCTTGCCAAAAATGATCTGATATTAAAAAATATTGAGGGATTTATTAATTATTATAGACAACCCACAATATGATCTTAGAATATTTGCAGGCCACTGTAATTATTTAAATTTGTTTTAGGAGAATGCATTTTTTAAATTAAATGTATGCTACATGGTGTTGGTAACCATACATGACAGCCTGGTCTCATAGTCTAGACGTAACATAGTGAATGTAAATCCGGGACATAATTTAGTATGACATGTTACGTTTGGTATGGTTACATAAGACAGATGGTAACTTAAGGCAAAAAACGAAAGTAGGGTGGTTGGTTGGGGTGGATGGGTGGGTGTTTCGTATTTTAGCTAATAAGCGACTTTTCAACTTACTACTTTTTAGCTACTTTGCAACTACTTAGAATATTAGCTAACCCTTCCCCTTCCCCTAACCCTAACCTTAACCCTTTTAACTAACTCTTCCCTAACCCGAACCTTAACCATTTTAGCTAACCCGTTCCCCTAACCCTTTAATCTAACTCCTTAACCCTAACCTTCATTTCTAAGCCTAAACCCTAGCCTAACGTAACATTAGCTAGCTAGCTAGAATTATTGTACATTTTGTAACATGTTGTGCGTTTTGCAAATTTGTAATATATTATGAATTGTAATTCGTACCATATCATACGAAATGGGTGATGGACATCCACAATTTAAGGCATACCATGCGAAACGTAACCTATCATATTAAATGGATACGTACAGAATAATACAATATACTCTGAGACCAGGTTGTACATGATGTCAAAATAAACATTTCTATGGTGATAGAATGAATAATCAATTTGAATTTCATTGAATGTCATGGAATTAAATTATACTTTAAATCTAATTCAAAATGAATTCAGATTCTGCTTCCTAATTCAAGAGTTAAATTAAAATGAAAGAGCAATTCTCAATTCAGAATTGACCCCAACCCTGCTTGAGTGGGACTGAACAAGTATAAACTTAATTGGAAATTGGGGAAAAAAAACAGAAACAACCTCTTACCCTTACAATGACAGACTTTTCTGGTTACAAATGATAAAATAACAAAATTCCTGAAAGTAACTGTTTTTTTTAACCGTTTCCATTGAGGATTTTGAATGGCATATTATTTGTCTTTACAATCCTATTATACCTATCCCATATATTCATAAAACCACAAATTCCACGGGGGTAAGTGTAAGAGGTTGTTTCTGGACATTGTCTGTGCAGCTCCCCTGCTCTGTGTGTTATCTTTAATGCTTACCCCTCCTGTTCACAGGTGGATTTTGACACAAACAATGCTAAGCGGAAAAGATGATTGTGCAGTAAAAATGCTGGAGCAAGCTTTTATCATGGGTCATCCTATAGCTTCCCAGATGCTCAGACATGATGCTGGTAAGAAATATATATACATACAGTATATACACTACCGGTCAAAAGTTTTAGAAAACCTACTCCTTCAAGGGTTTTTCTTTATTTTTTACTATGTTCTATATTGTAGAATAATAGTGAAGACATCAACACAATGAAATAACACATATGGGATCATGTAGTAACCAAAAAAGTGTTAAACAATATTTTTCTTCAAATAGCCACCCTTTGCCTTGATGACAGCTTTGCACACTCTTGGCATTCTCTCAACCAGCTTCATGAGGTCGTCACCTGGAATGCATTTCAATTAACAGGTGTGCCTTGTTAAAAAATTATTTGTTGAATTTCTTTCCTTCTTAATGCGTTTGAGCCAATCAGTTGGGCTGTGACAAGGTAGGGGTGGAATACAGAAAGATAGTCCTATTTGGCAAAAGACCAAGTCCAAATGATGGCAAGAACAGCTCAAATAAGCAAAGAAAAACGACAGTCCATTATTACTTTAAGACATGAAGGTCAGTCAATAAGGAACAATTCAAGAACTTTGAAAGTTTCTTCAAGTGCAGTCGCAAAAACCATCAAACACTATGATGAAATTGGCTCTCGTGAGGACCGCCACAGAAATGGAAGACCCAGTTCCCTCTGCTGCAGAGGATAATTTCATTAGAGTTACCTGCCTCAGATGTTGCAGCCCAAATAAATGAATCACAGAGTTCAAGTAACCAACATATCTGAATATCAACTCTTCAGATGAGACTGTGTGAATCAGGCCTTCATGGTTGAACTGCTGCAAATAAACCACTACTAAAAGACACCAGTAAGAAAAGGAGACTTGCTTGGGCCAAGAAACACGAGCAATGGACATTAGAGCGTCCAAATTGGAGATGTTTGGTTCCAACCGCTGTGTCTTTGTGAGACACGGTGTGGGGGAACGGATGATCTCTGCATGTGTATTTCCCACCGTAAAGCATGGAGGAGGAGGCGTGATGAGTGGGTGTGCTTTGCTGGTGATACTGTCTATGATTTAGAATTTAGAATTTATTTAGAACAGACTTAACCAGCATGGCTACCAGAGCATTCCGCAGCGATACACCATCCCATCTGGTTTGGGCTTAGTGGGACTATCCTTTGTTTTTCAACAGGACAATGACCCAACACACCTCTTGACTGTGTAAGAGCTATTTTACCAAGAAGGAGAATAATGAAGTGCTGCGTCAGATGACCTGGCCTCAAACAAATTGAGATGGTTTGGGATGAGTTGGACCACAGAGTGAAAGAAAAGCAGCCAACAAGTCCTCAGCATATATGGGAACTCCTTCAAGACTGTTGGAAAAGCATTCCAGGTGAAGCTGGTTGAGAGAATGCCAACAGTGTGCAAAGCTGTCATCAAGACAAAGGGTGGCTACTTTGAATAATCTCAAATCTAAAATACATTTTGATTTGTTTAACACTTTTTTGGTTACTATATGATTCCATATGTGTTATTTCATAGTTTTGATGTCTTCACTATTATTCTACAATGTAGAAAATAGTACAAATAAAGAAAAACCTTCAATGAGTAGGTGTTGTAAAACTTTGGACCGGCAGTGTATATTTTCCCCTCATCATATGGACATTTAGTGTTAAACATAAATCTTACAAAGGTATCCAGTATTTGTTTTTCCGTCAATGTTTTAGATTGTTTTATTAACTTGTAGTAGCCTAGGCACCCGATAGCGCACCCGATAGCGCTAGATCTGCACTATCATTTAGCATAGCTGCGGGAAGATGTTTGGGGTGAAGGTGCTGTGATTTGACATAGAAAAAGGCTCAGTGCACTACTTTTGTGAGATTATTTGTTTTGTGTGTAATTTTTGTTTTATTATGATTTTTCAGTGGGTGCACAGCACCCTCAGCACCTCTATGTCCTGCTGCCATGTCATTTAGGCTTGATGTGCATTCCCAGGTAATGCATTCATGTCCCCCATGGACCAGCTCATACATAAAGCATCCTCCATTCAGGCTGTAAAGGCATAATTGTCCTCACTTTAGTGGCGAGAAGGTGGGCGGGGGGTGGAAACAGGGAAAAAAATGCATACTTTCTTTATGAAACACCATTTCCACCACCATTTTTGTATTTTCTGATCATTTAGGATGTTGGACTCCTTTAATTGGCTGAACACTGTGTGCAGCATCCTAAATTGTCTGAAAATATGAAAATGGTGGTGGAAAAAGGTGTTTCATAAAGACAGTATGCATATTGTCCCTGTTATTTTCTGCCTTCTCACCATTAAAGCTAGTTAACAAGGTAAACTATGCATTTGCAGCCTGAATGGAGGAGGCTTATATACGAGCCGTCTACGGGAGACATGAGTGTATTACCGGATATGCACATCAAGCCTAGCTAGATGATTGATAGTGCAGATCTAGCGCCCGTGCACTATTGGCTGCCTAGGCAAAATATGTAGTTGAGAAGGACTAGTGTTTGAATCACTAACATTAATTCTCTCAACGTGTAAAAATCCCTTGTGAATGTGAAAATCTGCACTCTTATTGTAGGATTTGTTGACGCCGCACTACGTACCGAGGGTAAAGTTGACATGTCTGATGAAGGCACAAGGAGCTACTATAGATATGGCTACACTGACCTGGTCGATGAATATCTCTACAAGGGGATAATCAACGATGGTCAAGCAAAAGACCTCAAAATATGGGTGAAAAGAGAGATGCACCTTGACCGGGATACTGCAGAGTATAAGGAGATCCTTGAAGACATTAATGATTTCTATGACTGTTTTCATATGTTGTAGGCTTACTCTTACAGCAGTATCCAAGGGGAAAGAATCAAAAGTATACCTTCCATCACTTATCGATCATATTTTGGAGTAGCCTACAATTTCATGAATTTCACGTTGATAATCTCATTTTATAATTATAATGTTTTGCTTTACAACATTATTGGTTGATCCACAGATGTTGCAATCTCTATTGCACTCCACACTTCCCTTTCCCACCTGGACGAAAGGAACATCTATGTGAGAATGCTGTTCATTGACTACAGCTCAGCGTTCAACACCATAGTACCCTCAAAGCTCATCACCAACTAAACACCTCCCTCTGCAACTGGATCCTGGACTTCCTGACAGGCCGCCCCCAGGTGGTGAGGATAGGTAGCAACACATCTGCCACGCTGATCCTCAACACTGGAGCTCCCCAGGGGTGCATGCTCAGTCCCCTCCTGTACTCCCTGTTCACCCACGACTGCATGGCCAGGCACGACTCCAACACCATCATTAAGTTAGCTGACGACACAACAGTGGTAGGCCTGATCACCGACAACGACGAGACAGCCTATAGGGAGGAGGTCAGAGATCTGGCCGAGTGGTGCCAGAATAACAACCTATCCCTCAATGTAACCATGACTAAGGAGATGATTGTGGACTACAGGAAAAGGAGCACCGAGCTCGTCCCCATTCTCATCGACGGGGCTGTAGTGGAGCAGGTTGAGAGCTTCAAATTCCTTGGTGTCCACATCAACAACAAACTAGATGGGTCCAAACACACCAAGACAGTCGTTCCTTGGTGTCCACATCAACAACAAACTAGATTGCTCGGTCCAAACACAGAGGGTAGTGGGTACGGCCCAGTACATCACTGGGGCAAAACTGACTGCCATTCAGGACCTCTACACCAGGCGGTGTAAGTGGAAGGCCCTAGAAATTGTCACAGACCCCAGCCACCCCTGTCATAGACTGTTCTCTCTACTACCGCATGGCAAGCGGTACCGGAGTGCCAAGTCTAGGACAAAAAGGCTTCTCAACAGTTTTTACCCCCAAGCCATAAGACTTGTGAACAGGTAACCAAATAGTTACCCGGACTATTTGCATTGTGTTCCCCCCCCAACCCCTCTTTTACGCTGCTGCTACTCTCTGTTTATCTTATATGCATAGTCACTTTAACTATACATTAATGTGCATACTACCTAAATGGCCCGACCAACCAGTGCTCCCGCACATTGGCTAACCGGGCTATCTGCATTGGGACCCACCACCCGTCAACCCCTCTTTTTACGCTTATGGTACTATCTGTTCATCATATATGCATAGTCACTTTAACGATACCTTCATGTACATACTATCTCAACAATCCTGACTAACAGGTGTCTGTCTGTATATAGCCTTGCTACTCTTTTTTCAAATGTATTTTTACTGTTGTTTTATTTCTTTACTTACCTACACACACACACACACACACACATACCTTTTTTCCCCCGCACCATTGGTTAGAGCCTGTAAGTAAGCATTTCACTGTAAGGTCTAAACTTTGATGTGATTATGTGCAGCAGTGTGCTAGTGGAGCCAATCTGCTTACGTTAAATAGTCTCTTGAAGCTTATCACTGTTTAAAGTCTCTTTCTAATCTACATTTATCTGGAGGTCTTCATATTGACCACATTGGTAAATGTATAGACTTCCTGCAAAATGTATACATTTCCAGATTCTCCACTTTTACACAAATGGAAGGCCGTGCAGCAATTGTTAAATTAATACTACTAATAATAATATGTAATAGGCCAACAATATATTGTTTTTCTTAATTGGATCTGTGTTGAAACGTAGGCCTATCTATCCCAGAACAGCAATAATGAAATGCTCAAGTATACTGAACAAAAATATAAACGCAACATGCAACAATTTCTAAGATTTTTCTGAGTTCCAGTTCACATGAGGAAATCAGTCAATTGAAATGCATTCATTAGGCCCTAATCTATGAATTTTAAATGACTGTGAATACAGATTTGTATCTGTTGGTCAAACTCTCCCTCAATGTGAGCAAGACAAAGGAGATGATTCTGGACTACAGGAAAAGAAGGGCCGAACACGCCACCATTCACATCGAAGGGGCTGTAGTGGAGCAGGTCGAGAGTTTCAAGTTCCTTGGTGTCCACCTCACCAACAAACTAACATGGTCCAAACACATCAACACAGTCCTGAAGAGGGCACAACAAAACCTTTCCCCCTCAGGAAACTGAAAAGATTTGTCATGGGTCCCAGATCCTCAAAAAGTTATACAGCTACACCATCGAGAGCGGTTCTATCACATCCTGGTATGGCAACTGCTCGGCCTCCGACCATAAGGCGCTACAGGGGGTAGTGCGTACGCCCAGTACATCACTGGGACAAAGCTTCCTGCCATTCAAGACCTATATGCTAGACAGTGTCTGAGGAAGGCCCAAAAAATTGTCAAAGACTCCAGTCACCCAAGTCATAGACTGTTCTCTCTGCTACCGCACGGCAAGCGGTTCCGGAGCTCCAAGTCTAGGTCCAAAAGGCTCCTTAATTAACAGCTTCCATCCCCAAGCCATAAGACTGCTGAACAATTAATCAAATGGTCACCCGGACTGTTTACATTGACTTCCCCCTTTTGTTTTTACACTGCTGCTACTGTTTGTTATCTATGCATAGTCACTTTACCCCTACCTACATGTACAAATTACCTCGACTAACTTGGTACCGGTACCCCCTGTATATAGCCTCGTTATTGTTATTTTATTGTTACTTTTATTAAATTTTTTCCGTTAGTTTATATAGCAAATATTTTCTTAACTCTATTTCTTGAACTGCATTGTTGGTTAAGGGCTTGTAAGTTAGCATTTCACGGTAAGATCTACACCTGTTGTATTCGGCGCATGTGACAAATAACATTTGATTTGATTTGATGGTAAAGAAATTAACATGAAATTCTCTGGCAAAGCTCTGGTGGACATTCCTGCAGTCAGCATGGCAATTGCACGCTCCCTCAAAACTTTAGCATTTGTGGCATTGTGTTGTATGACAAAAAATGTAATTTTAGAGTGGCCTTTTATTGTTCACAGCACAAGGTGCACCTGTGTAATGATGTTTAATCAAAGTAATGATGTTTAATCAGCTTCTACATATGTCACACCTGTCAGGTGGATGGATTATCTTGGCAAAGGAGAAATGCTCACTAATAGGGTTGTAAAAAAACATGTGCTCAACATTTGAGAGAAATAACCTTGTGCGTGTGGAACACTTCTGGGATCTTTTATTTCAGCTCATGAAACATGGGACCAACACTTTACATGTTGCGTTCACATTATTGTTCAGTGTACATTTACAGACCGTCTGATCATTTTCTTGCCTTAGTACCCGTTCATGGACTATTAACACACGGTTTTCATCAGAAGAGAAATGTGTGAAATTTCCCGGCAATCAGTAAATACTACTGGGCAAAATTCTAAATCATCCCATCAGTGTCATACTATGTACAATATATGGGAAGATCTAGACAATGGGGACTGTCTAATTGTTATGATTTTATTTTTTGCAGTATTGCGGACATGCAGAGACGCAAACAATTAAGTTGGGTTCCTTTTCATCTCCCACATTGTGACCTTCCAGTATAGAGCTTTGCTTTGGTGTGGATTTAGACTTATATGTTCACATCAGTTGTGTTTCTCCATTGTATTCACTTTTCCATGACCTATTGTGAATTGTGTTTCTGTGCAGCTATGGAAAGTTTTTTTTAAACTATCAGCGAACCAACTTTTGAATTGAATACATGGAATTGGATTGTGATGATACCGATGAATGAGTCCTGCACACAATGTGCTTATTTTTTTTCAATGTTTTTACCAGGAATTATATTTGATTTCCTGTGTGTGAAATTGTTTGGTGAAATAGTATTTGCCCATCATTCCACACCTTTAGATAGTTGTGCTTCCAATTTTAATCATCAGGATTTAGTGACCAAAAAATAGAAATATAAATAAATGTGTTGATCTACTGGGATTTTTAAAATACTTTTAACTTCCTGTTTTGTCTGCTTGGACTCGAGAGATAAGTATGGTTGTGTTAATGTTCTTGCAGGCAGTCATGTTCTTTTGATGAATTTATTTATGTTTTGAGAAGGCAACTTCACCTTGAAAACCTTTGCAAAAGCCCACAAAGTTCTGTTTCTTGTGGATTCTTGTTATGAAAGTCGACAAAAAATGCTTGTACGGGATTGAGATAGACTGTAATAAACTATTAACTGTGGTACTCTAGTAATCTAAACATTTCAATAACTAAGTGGATGGAAAAAGCTTTCTGACCGCGACTGGACAGAATATAGTGGTCAGGAGGACAGGCAGGCTAGCTCTCACCAGCTCTGCATACTGTAACTATCTCAAACCTTCCACCTTCCATGAAGAGTGCAGTTACAGCTTTTCACCTGTTGATGGTGCTGCCCACTGTGATAATATTCCTCCCTTGTAGATCGAGATCCATGCTTTCTTTGTAACCTACAGTAGGTTAAGCGTTTGGCTGATGGAAGATTTGTACATGAGAGGAGGTATTTTGGTGTTTATTGTAACCTCAATCAATCAAAGGCCATGTGACCACAATGTATCTGACATGGAGATGGTATTAGAGATGAGTCAAGCCACTAGCCACTTCAATACGCTTTTGTGTCATTATTTCTATGCTTTTGATTCGTATCATTATTTCTATGCCTTTGTGTCGTATCATTATTTCTATGCTTTTGTGTCGTATCATTATTTCTATGTTTTGTGTCGTATCATTATTTCTATGTTTTGTGTCATTATTTCTATGCTTTTGTGTCGTATCATTATTTCTATGTTTTGTGTCATTATTTCTATGCTTTTGTGTCGTATCATTATTTCTATGTTTTGTGTCATTATTTTTATGCTTTTGTGTCGTATCATTATTTCTATGCTTTTGTTTTATCATGTTTGTCATTAATTCTACTAATCATCCGGCAACTAAAGAGGTTATGCAGCCATGCAGCCCTTTTGTTAGAAAGATTCTCTGATGAAACCTCACCACCCCACCTCTCTATCCATCTATCACATACAGTAGCTACAACGTCACACCTCTCTATCCATCTATCACATACAGTAGCTACAATGTCACACCTCTCTATCCATCTATCACATACAGTAGCTACAACGTCACACCACTCTATCCATCTATCACATACAGTAGCTACAACGTCACACCTCTCTATCCATCTATCACATACAATAGCTACAACGTCACACCTCTCTATCCATCTATCACATACAGTAGCTACAACGTCACACCAGCATGGTGGAGTAGTACAGTACAGTATAGTACCAACAACAGCATGGTAGAGTAGTACAGTACAGTATAGTACCAACAACAGCATGGTAGAGTAGTACAGTATAGTACAGTACCAACACCAGCATGGTAGAGTAGTACAGTATAGTACAGTACCAACACCAGCATGGTAGAGTAGCTACAGTCACAGTACAGTACCATCTATCAGCATGGTACAGTAGTACAGTACAGTATAGTATCCATCTATCACATGGTACAGTAGCTACAGTCACAGTATAGTATCCATCTATCACATACAGTAGCTACAGTATAGTATAGTACCAACACCACATGGTACAGTAGTACAGTACAGTATAGTACCAACACCAGCATGGTAGAGTAGTACAGTACAATATAGTACCAACACCAGCATGGTGGAGTAGTACAGTACAATATAGTACCAACACCAGCATGGTAGAGTAGTACAGTATAGTACAGTACCAACAACAGCATGGTAGAGTAGTACAGTATAGTATAGTACCAACAACAGCATGGTAGAGTAGTACAGTATAGTATAGTACCAACAACAGCATGGTAGAGTAGTACAGTACAGTATAGTACCAACACCAGCATGGTAGAGTAGTACAGTACAATATAGTACCAACACCAGCATGGTGGAGTAGTACAGTACAATATAGTACCAACACCAGCATGGTAGAGTAGTACAGTATAGTACAGTACCAACAACAGCATGGTAGAGTAGTACAGTATAGTATAGTACCAACAACAGCATGGTAGAGTAGTACAGTATAGTACAGTACCAACAACAGCATGGTAGAGTAGTACAGTATAGTACAGTACCAACAACAGCATGGTAGAGTAGTACAGTATAGTACAGTACCAACAACAGCATGGTAGAGTAGTACAGTATAGTATAGTACCAACAACAGCATGGTAGAGTAGTACAGTATAGTACCAACACCAGCATGGTAGAGTAGTACAGTATAGTACCAACACCAGCATGGTAGAGTAGTACAGTATAGTACCAACACCAGCATGGTAGAGTAGTACAGTATAGTACCAACACCAGCATGGTAGAGTAGTACAGTATAGTACAGTACCAACAACAGCATGGTAGAGTAGTACAGTATAGTACAGTACCAACAGCAGCATGGTAGAGTAGTACAGTATAGTATAGTACCAACACCAGCATGATAGAGTAGTACAGTACAGTATAGTACCAACAACAGCATGGTAGAGTAGTACAGTACAGTATAGTACCAACAACAGCATGGTAGAATAGTACAGTATAGTACAATACCAACACCAGCATGGTAGAGTAGTACAGTATAGTACAATACCAACACCAGCATTGTAGAGTAGTACAGTATAGTACAGTACAATATAGTACCAACACCAGCATGGTGGAGTAGTACAGTACAGTATAGTACCAACACCAGCATGGTAGAGTAGTACAGTATAGTACAGTACCAACACCAGCATGGTAGAGTAGTACAGTATAGTATAGTACCAACACCAGCATGGTAGAGTAGTACAGTATAGTACAGTACCAACACCAGCATGGTAGAGTAGTACAGTATAGTACAGTACCAACAGCAGCATGGTAGAGTAGTACAGTACAGTATAGTACCAACACCAGCATGGTAGAGTAGTACAGTATAGTATAGTACCAACACCAGCATGGTAGAGTAGTACAGTACAGTATAGTACCAACACCAGCATGGTAGAGTAGTACAGTACAGTACAATACCAACACCAGCATGGTAGAGTAGTACAGTACAGTATAGTACAGTACCAACACCAGCATACAGTATAGTACAATACCAACACCAGCATGGTAGAGTAGTACAGTATAGTACAGTACCAACACCAGCAGTACAGTATAGTACAACCAACACCAGCATGGTAGAGTACAGTACAGTATAGTATAGTACATATACCAACAGCCAGTACAATACCAACACCACTGTAAAGTAGTACAGTATAGTACAGTACAGCATAGTACCAACACTAGGATAGTAGAGTAGTACAGTATAGTATAGTACAGTACCAACACCAGCATGGTAGATTAGTACAGTACAGTACAGTACCAAACCCTAAACAACACTGCTGAGCAGATGTGTGTTAAACACCTACAGCCACTGCTCCAGAGGAATCCCAAACAAAGGAAGGATTGGGGGCACGTTCAAGGTCTCTCATTTTTTATATTTCTGTGGAGCAGGTGTGGAGTAGCTCATTTCAAAGGACAGAGGATCAGAGAGGGAGAGTTCAAAGGTGGCAGTGTAAGGTATGGGATTAGGGGACAGGGAACGCAAACATGCATTTTCCTAGTGCTTTTGAAGCAGGTTGTCAACTAATTCCTCAATTTGACTGGTGTTGTTTGTTTGTCAACATTACAATAAATACCATTGGAATAATGTGTTGGTTTGATCTCTAGGATCTTTAGTCAAGAGAGAGTTGTGGTCAATCACAAATGGTCAAGTGAAATAAATCAACTTTGATTTGATTTGATAGCATATTGAGTTTCAGGCATGTCCTCTGGGGGTTCACATTCATTTATTGCAAATACTTGTTTATATATATACCTACACCATAAACTTTAACACCATAGGTACTACCAGTGGTGTACTTAAGTACAAATACTTTAAAGTACTACTTAAGTCGTTTTTTTTGTGTATTTGTATTTTACTTGACTATTTATATTTTTGACAACTTGTACTTTTACTTCACTACATTCTTAATGAAAATGATTTACTTTGACTTTTTCCTTTACTCCCAAAAGTAGTCGTTACATTTTGAATGCTTAGCAAGACATTAAAATGGTTCAATTCACATACGTATCAAGAGAGCATCCCTGGTCATCCCTACTGCCTCTGATCTGGCAGACTCACTAAACACACACACTTCATTTGTAAATTATGCCTGAGTGATGAAGTGTGCCCCCTTGCTATCCTTGAATGATTAAAAAACTAGAAAAGGGTGCCATCTGGTTTGCTTTATATAAGGAATTTTAAATGATTTATACTTTTACTTTTGATACTAAAGTACATTTTAGAAATTACATTCACTTCTGAGTATATTTAAATCCGAAAACTTTTAGACTTTTACTCAAGTACTATTTTACTGGGTGACTTTCACTTTTGCTTCAGTCATTTTCTATTAAGGTATCTTTACTTTTACTCAAGTCTGACAATTGGGGACTTTTTCCACCACTGGAGGGTAGTGTATTTGTGTACTTGTATCTCCAAGCCAAGTTCAGCCATTTGTAGACATTGATATCATAATGGAAGAAACAGATGGGGCTCTGCTGAAACCGTGTCTAATCCCCTTACTGGTTAATTAATGACATGTTCCTCTTCCTCTGATACAAGCCTGATGACCGGCAGCATTGACCTTGCCTGAGTCCCAAATGGCATCCTATTCCCTATATAGTACATCACTTTCGACCATCCAGGGCCCCTAGGGCTCTGTTCAAAGATAGGGCTTTGGTCAAAAGTAGTGCACTAAATAGGGAAAAGGGTATAATTGTGAGGGTGTTGGTGAATGGTGAAAGGTAGAGTCAGGCGCGGGACACAGAGATGAGTCTCGTCCGACAGTTTACTCAAAAAAGAAGAAGAATATTCCAACATGGAAAACACAAAAATCCAAAGCACAAGAACACGAACCCACATGACAACAATAACGCACAAAACAGAGAGGGAAGCCAGAGGGTTAAATAAGGAACATCATTAATGTAATAGAAATCAGGTGTGTATAATGAAGACAAAACCAGACGAAAATGAAACATGGATCGGTAGCGACAAGAAAGCCGGTGACGTCGACCGCCGAACGCCGCCCGAACAAGGAGAGGGACCAACTTCGGCGGAAGTCGTGACAATAATTTAGGAAGCAGCCCTCACCCCCAGTCTCTAATTAATGTGGTAGGTTATTACTTTCCTCATGTCATGCCCTCTCATAGAGATGGCTGCTTGGAAACCTGTGCTGTCTCTGTAAACCTGTTGGGAAGCTGTGCTGTGTACTGTCTCTGTAGTAATCTGAGGTAGTAATCTGGAGACTATATTGTCTGAAAACAGAGCTGTAATGGGCGTACCAGAGGATGCAGATGGCATAGTGAGTGCCCATTAGAAGCAGACAGGGGTACGAGCTGCGAGGAACATCACAGCTGTATGTCCAGAGGAAGCCTCAGAGGAAGCCTCACAGCAAGGAGGAAGTAGTAACCTTCAGATAGAATATGGTGGGACAGAGTGAGGCTCTAACTCTTGTTTTCTTCCCCTGACCTTTGGGGCTTTTCGACTCCTGACCTTTGGGGCTTTTCTTCTCCTGACCTTTGGGGCTTTTCCTCCCCTGAGCTTTGGGGCTTTTCCTCCCCTGACCTTTGGGGCTTTTCCACCCCTGACCTTTGGGGCCCCATTCTGATAATAAAGGACAGGAAAGCCTTAATCAGATTAAAGCACTACTACCTCCCCCCATCAAGTCTAAACACTCCTCAGATCACACACACACATATCCACTGACTCATTCATAGCACATCTTGATCTGATGATACCACAGCCACTTGTCGGTAAATGTTTTTCATAGAGGCACCTGTTTTTATTTGGAACCACACGGTAAAGAACCATTTCCTGTGACCAGTGGCAGTTGTACTGTACATATATAGGCCTATTACAGTGACCAGTGGCAGTAGTATGTTACATACAGTATATAGGCCTTTATACAGCCTCATCAAGGTGAACACATACTCAAGGCATCCATCAGCAATTACACTGGTTTGGTGGTTTGCTTTGCACACCACAGAGGCCTTGGTCAGATGTCGAAGGCCCCTGCACGTACTGCAGGCTGTTTCCTGTCCTTAACACTAATACACAACCATCCTTTCATCATGGAATAATATCTACAAGATGTGTGTTACCACCACCATCTTACACATGGTGCTATAGGACGACTGCCTGGTCCTACATAAGGAGGCTGCCATCCATGTGTTTCTCAGGGGCATGCCAGACCTGGTTTCAAATCCTCTTTGCTAACCTTTCAAATACTTGATCAAGCTCTTAATTGAGCTTGCCTGTTGCAATGGAACCAATAGAATAGTCCCAGAAGTCCAAACCCCACCAACCTGGCATTCCATACTGGCTAAAGCAATTGCTCAAAGTATTTGAAAAGGTTTCAAATAGTATTTGAATCCAGGTTCCGAGGGGCATACATAGCCTAGCCAAACATCTGTCTCTCTCCCAGTCCCTACGTGATGAATGAAAGCATTAACAGTGTTTTATAAATGGAATGGGAATGTGATTTTCTACTGAGGATCAAAGGGAACGTTCAGAACATCCGGGTCCCGTGACACTGCTCCAGGCTGGCCATTGTTCTAATTCCACTCTGTCAGGTGAACATGTGTTATAGATGGCGATTCAAGTGTAGAGGAGAACCTGGGAAATAATGAGGTTATTAGGTCTCTGCCTCTCAGATAGAGGTGAAGTGCAACGTAACCTGATGTGTAGTTTACAGACTGCATAAGATGAACGGTATCTATTGGCAGCATGTCTGTCACAACATACAGACTATAAACATTGCAACATTGTACAGTAAAGGCCTTTGGTGTGCTAGAACTTGTGAGAAACCGACATTGTAACAATATGATTTAAAGCTAACTCAGTCTTTCTCTTACTAGCCTCTCTTACTTAGTTCATTTTGGTCAGTTCATTTATAGTGAGAGGGTATGTTGTGGAATTGGACGACAAGTACAGTAAAATGTGAGGTACTCTACGTGAACTGCCGAGCAAGAGGGTCTCTATGTGGGTCTCTACTGAGAACATAAACAACGTGAAACATCTGAGAAATGATATAGGTCTTCAAATGGCCTAACCTCCTTTATAGCAGACTTTATCACACCATCTACTGTACCAGGCGTAAAGTTGACATTCCTGTAACCTCCCTGCTCTAAGGGTCAGTTGGATGTTGGATGAATAGCAGGTGTTTGGAAAAACAACCTCTTATCTGGGCTGTCATCGTTGTCTTTGGAGATGGAACCGCCAGACAGAACCGGCTGGCTCTGAGAGCCTCAAAGTGAATATTACACTATACACCAACCGACCACGCTGCTGGTATTGTACTGGGTGTCTCTTGGATCAGGGACAAGTTTCCTTTTTGTAGAGGAACGGAGGGAGGACTGGGGGGGAAAGGGAGAGAGAGAGAGAAGGTTAATTATGTCTCTGATTGTTTACCTTTGTCTGCTTTTATCATCAAACATGATGGTACAGTAGACCAAAGCAACAGAATAAGAAAGGAAACGCATAGCAACACTATATGAAGAGAGGCTGTGTTCAGGTTATAATGTGTTTATGGTGTTGAGGCTGTGTTCAGGTTATAATGTGTTTATGGTGTTGAGGCTGTGTTCAGGTTATAATGTGTTTATGGTGTTGAGGATGTGTTCAGGTTATAATGTGTTTATGGTGTTGAGGCTGTGTTCAGGTTATAATGTGTTTATGGTGTTGAGGCTGTGTTCAGGTTATAATGTGTTTATGGTGTTGAGGCTGTGTTCAGGTTATAATGTGTTTATGGTGTTGAGGATGTGTTCAGGTTATAATGTGTTTATGGTGTTGAGGCTGTGTTCAGGTTATAATGTGTTTATGGTGTTGAGGCTGTGTTCAGGTTATAATGTGTTTATGGTGTTGAGGCTGTGTTCAGGTTATAATGTGTTTATGGTGTTGAGGCTGTGTTCAGGTTATAATGTGTTTATGGTGTTGAGGCTGTGTTCAGGTTATAATGTGTTTATGGTGTTGAGGCTGTGTTCAGGTTATAATGTGTTTATGGTATTGAGGATGTGTTCAGGTTATAATGTGTTTATGGTGTTGAGGCTGTGTTCAGGTTAGAATGTGTTTATGGTGTTGAGGCTGTGTTCAGGTTATAATGTGTTTATGGTATTGAGGATGTGTTCAGATTAAAACGTAAAATCCAAACACACACATCCACATGGCTCCATAACCCTCCTCATATGCTGGGGGATGATTTGAATTATGGGTAATTGCCATGGTGTCCTCTTAGATCATGGTGTCCACTTAAATTATGGTGTCCTCTTAGACCATGGTGTCCTCTTAGACCATGGTGTCCTCTTAGACCATGGTGTCCTCTTAGACCATGGTGTCCTCTTAGACCATGGTGTCCTCTTAAACCATGGTGTCCTCTTAGACCATGGTGTCCTCTTAAGTTATGGTGTCCTCTTAGACCATGGTGTCCTCTTAGACCATGGTGTCCTCTTAGACCAGGGTGTCCACTTAGACCATGGTGTCCTCTTAGACCATGGTGTCCTCTTAGACCATGGTGTCCTCTTAGACCATGGTGTCCACTTAAATTATGGTGTCCTCTTAGACCATGGTGTCCTCTTAGACCATGGTGTCCTCTTAAGTTATGGTGTCCTCTTAGACCATGGTGTCCTCTTAGACCATGGTGTCCACTTAAATTATGGTGTCCTCTTAAATTCAGGAGAAGAAAGGGGAACTGGATCTCCTAAGACACCCTGAATTTTTACCACAGATGTTAGCAATCAGGACTACCATCTGCGTCCTGGGGGGTCCTAACTTGCAGACACACACACGAACACACACACATGCAGACCTATGCATGCAATGCACACATACACACACACAAACACGCACACACACACGCACACAAACGCGCACAACATGATCTGCATCTCATTTAACACTAGAAGCCCTAACCAGAGACGAGATAGAGGATGTGTGTGTTTGGATGAGAACAGGAGATACTGTGATTAAATAGATGGGAGATATGGAGAAGGGCTGTCTTTCTTTAGTGTGGATAAACACCAGAGTTGGAGGAAGAGAGGAGGAGAGACGGGATTGTTCCAAATTTACACCGTGGAGGAGACATGGTGTGTGTGTGTGTGCACGTGTGTGTGCACGTGTGCACGTGTGTGTGTGTGTGTGTGTGTGTGTGTGTGTGTGTGTGTGTGTGTGTGTGTGTGTGTGTGTGTGTGCACGTGTGGGTTAATTTCTATTAACATCTGGATCCCCCTCATCACCTGATTGAGGGGAATTCTGTATTTCTACAGCTTTCTGCCCTTCAGCTCCTTCTGTGTGAACACACCTCCCTAACCTGCTTCACACACACACACACACACACACACACACACACACACACACACACACACACACACACACACACAGAACCAAAAAGGGTTCTCCTATGGGGACAGCCGAAGAACCCTTTGGAACCATTTTTTCTAAGAGCATTTAATATCCTGACATGAAAGAGAAGTTGAGGGATTCATTGACATTACTTTATACTGTATATGAACAACGCCAAGACCATCAACTTCACCAGATCCTGACTAACACTTTTTGAAATAACAAAAATAATACATTCAAACATGATTCATATTTCACCATTGAAAAAACGTTGATTTAGTATCTAAAATTGGCCAGTTCAGTTTTAATATTCACACATCTGCCTTCACATGTTGCTCTTTGAATGGCGTGCCAAGGAGGCAAATACCTCCTAATCCTCCAAATCATTCAACTGACATTTATTTATTCTGTCTATTCGTCAGCTTCTTTCCACTGGGTTCAATGTCTTTGTAGCCATGTACGGAGTGTACCGTGAGTGTACTGTGGACCAGACTGACAGGTATTAAGACTTGGTTAGGAATGCGTGTTGTGTGGTCCATATTCATCAAAGACATGAGAGAGGGTTAGATTAGTCCGCTCTAAATATGGATGGTGAAATGAAATGCTGTAAAATCCCCATATTCTGTGCTTTATGCTTGTAGTTTAATAAAGTTGGGGAACCACTGCTCTATGGATAAACGTTACTTCAATTCAACAATACAACTTTTTAATCCAACTGTTACGTCAATGAGAAACTGGTCTTCTGCTCCTCTCTCCACCCCCATACATTTTCGAGGAGCGCAGGTTCAGCCACAGTGCAGCGGCTCTTTCAAATGTACTGGATGTTGGAACTGTTACAGCATCTTTACTTTGCTTTCAGGCTGGGGGGTTTTAAACTTGATTCAGTTGTAAATCATTTTGTTACAGCAATCTGTGACAAACAACCTATCAACTGTAGAAACGGATTATGCGAATGAGGTTGAGAGAGAGAGAGAGAGAGAGAGAGAGAGAGAGAGAGAGAGAGAGAGAGAAGAGAGAGAGAGAGAGAGAGAGAGAGAGAGAGAGAGAGAGAGAGAGAGAGAGAGACCAAACACCCTCCATCCACTGGGGGAACACAGACGCCCAACTCCAACCCTCTCCTCTACACAAGACTGAGGTAGAGGTACCCAGAGTTCCCTAAGAGTGAATATACCAAGACTGAGGTAGAGGTACCCATACTTCCCTAAGGGAGTGACTTTTGAAGGAAACCCCCTCACCCCCCTTGAAGTTCCACTCTCATAACTGTGTCTTGTTACAGAGGAAAGACATTCTTAACCTAATACTCAGTGTCCCCTCAGGAGCATTGGCCATCCACAATGGCTCTCCCCCTCACTCACTGAAGGAAGACATCAGACATGCACATATCTAGGTACACTCCTGTCCCCTCCGGTTGAAGATATCATCCTCAGCCAATGCTCTGTCTGGGGTGTGCGTGTTCTCACAAGCCATGTGATATGTGTTCTACTGGACGTGACTCAACAGTGAGGCAGTGGAGATGATGTGCTTCATGGTAGACGAGGACACCATGGTCTAAGAGGACACCATGATCTAAGAGGACACCATGGTAGAAGATGACACCATGGTCTAAGAGGACACCATGGTAGAAGATGACACCATGGTCTAAGAGGACACCATGGTCTAAGAGGACACCATGGTCTAAGAGGACACCATAACTTAAGAGGACACCATGGTCTAAGAGGACACCATGGTCTAAGAGGACACCATGGTCTAAGAGGACACCATGGTAGAAGATGACACCATGGTCTAAGAGGACACCATGGTCTAAGAGGACACCATGGTCTAAGAGGACACCATAACTTAAGAGGACACCATGGTCTAAGAGGACACCATGGTCTAAGAGGACACCATGGTCTAAGAGGACACCATAACTTAAGAGGACACCATGGTCTAAGAGGACACCATGGTCTAAGAGGACACCATGGTCTAAGAGGACACCATAACTTAAGAGGACACCATGGTCTAAGAGAACACCATGGTCTAAGAGGACACATGGTTTAAGAGGACACCATGGTCTAAGAGGACACATGGTCTAAGAGGACACCATGGTCTAAGAGGACACTATAATTTAAGAGGACACCATGGTCTAAGAGGACACCATAACTTAAGAGGACACCATGGTCTAAGTCTTAGACCATGGTGTCCTCTTAAGTTATGGTGTCCTCTTAGACCATGGTGTCCTCTTAAACCATGTGTCCTCTTAGACCATGGTGTTCTCTTAGACTCTAAGAGAACACCATGGTCTAAGAGGACACATGGTTTAAGAGGACACCATGGTCTAAGAGGACACCATAACTTAAGAGGACACCATGGTCTAAGAGAACACCATGGTCTAAGAGGACACATGGTTTAAGAGGACACCATGGTCTAAGAGGACACATGGTCTAAGAGGACACCATGGTCTAAGAGGACACCATCATTTAAGAGGACACATGGTCTAAGAGGACAGCTATGTACTACGTATATATGCATATATATATATATATATATATATATATATATATAAAACTGACAAATAAAATAAGTCAATCAATCAATCAAGAGGGCAGTGTCTCACCTATTGTGCCTCTGTGAGATCTCAGGTGATGTCAGGGTGGCATGCCACATTCCTTTGGTGACAGGGGAATTTCAAAAGGCGCATTCTTGACCAATCAATAATTACTGACTCCAGAAAACCAACTAACGGCTGCTGTTTTTGTTCTCCTCTCTCTCATGCTCTGTCTGTTTCTGTTTCCACAGCCACGTGGTATTGTGGATTGATATAGTGTTGTGGATAGGCTTTAAGTGTTAAGGAGAAAATCCAGCTGGAGAGTGATTCTGGTGTGGTCAAGCCACCCAGCCCAGGATCCAGTCTTCCCTTTCCGGTACGTGAATCGTTCAATGGAAGAGAGAGCTGGGTGGAAATGCATGGTGACAGTAACACATAAAACAAGGGGGTTGTGGTTTCATGTTGACGTCATTGCAGTAGAGGTTAAGACTATGAGGCTTGAATGAAAGAAAGCCACAGGGACTCTCCCAAAAGCATTTAGACAACACCTCAGTGTATGTGTGTGTGTGTGTGTGTGTGTATGATACTGCAGAGACAGTTGTGCACGTGAATATGGAATACAGACAAAGATTAAAGGGCATCTTTCCCCCCCACACTTTCCCCACTCACACTCCACAGGCACGCGCGGACATGCACACACACACACCTTTACGGGGCTGTCAGCTTTGCAGCCACAAGTCTTGGTTAATCCCTCAAGCGAGCTCCAAGGTGGGAAACTGTATACTGAGCTAATCAGAGCTCTCTCTCCCTCTTTCTACCTCTTTCTCCTTCTCACTCATTTTACTCTCTCTATCTCTCTCTCACACTCTTTCTCTCTCTCACGCTCTCTCACACAAACACACACACGCTACACATGTACACACACTCTATACACATGTACACACACACACACACACACACACACACACACACACACAAACACTTTGACATTCTGAACCCCTTTCACCACAGTGTTTTGGATTAGTAGAGCAGGCGTTTCCCAAACGCTGTGTAGCTTATGTGATGACATAACTGTCATACAGAGTAATACCCAGCATTACTGTCAGAGTGCTCTGTACCTGATTCCCTCCCTCGGTACAATAGAGACTCCTGTGAAGGTAAATAAAACTAGATGAAAGACTCCTGTATGGACTTGTCCCTTTCAAAGACTTTGAAAAGCTCTTTAGAGCCAATGTGATAAAAACAGAAAACAAACGGTTTCTCCTCAGCTGGCTTCTGGATGTGTGACAAAGACCTGCATAGATCTTGTTCACAGTCCTATCACAGTGGATACTGTAACTATACATGTATTAAATAGGAACACATTGTTATATTGATCTTTCATAATGAACAAACCTCCCACCAGGCAAAAATACATTACATCAATTTAAAAAAAAAATCAGCATACTGATCAATATATAGAGATTGTTTTCTGTTGGATTCACAAAACATATGCATATTTTAACCAGATTTCAACAACTGGTGTGTAAACCAATGTTTCCAATCACACATCATACACCATCTACACCATATCTAAGCCCAGCAGCATCATGTGTGCAACAGTCTGTTGATCCAAACAGCCTTTGAGGTTTTTAGAGTAAGTTCCAATAACTTTCCATTCCAAAAGACCACCTTATTAGTGGTGTCCCTACAAGCCTTAGGGTCTGCTATGCTATGACTGCCAACCTGGAGGCCAGCTACATGGATGCACTTGTATGGGTCTGGGTAGTGCTTTAGGCTGGGGGGATGGAAGAGGGGAGGGGAGGCCTGGGGGTAGGATATACACTGGTGTAGGGACCCTGGAGGGTGGGTTAAATGGAGAGATCAGTCACCTCACCTCACCCAACCCTCCATCTCTCCATCCATCTATCATTCACCTGTGGCATTCAGATAAAAGAGGGAATGAAAAAAAGGGAGGGAGGAAGAGAGGAGGGGTGGTGCTTTCACTGTATAGAACTGTGTCACCATCGACTTTGTTGTATCTCTTTGAATTCTGTGATCCTGTCTGACTGTAGACCCAGGGGGATATCCTTTTACAATCAGAGGTGTGTGTATACGTGTGTGTGTGTGTGTGTGTGTGTGTGTGTGTGTGTGTGTGTGTGTGTGTGTGTGTGTGTGTGTGTGTGTGTGTGTGTGTGTGTGTGTGTGTGTGA
This sequence comes from Oncorhynchus clarkii lewisi, assembly GCF_045791955.1. NCBI lineage: Eukaryota > Metazoa > Chordata > Actinopteri > Salmoniformes > Salmonidae > Oncorhynchus > Oncorhynchus clarkii. Next base: position 194,450 of record NW_027260849.1, read on the forward strand.
GTGTGTGTGGGAATGGAGAGATGGACTTAGCGCACCTGGGGGTAAGGGAGATTTCTATTCTCTTTTCACACAAGACAATCTTCAGACACTGCCTTGCACTACACTAGATTTCTGGTGATTGGAGTGAGGGGTGGTCTACTTTAGATCACTACAAAAGAAGAGATACACATCACAATAGAAGTTCCATTATTATTACTAAATATTCCAATATAATTACTAAATATCTTGATGAAGAGGACATAGTAACATTCAGACAAAATCTTTTGACCCGGTCAGAAGTAGTGCACTCTATTGGGAACAGGTTGTCATTTGGGAGGCAGCCACAATATAGGCATCGGGTAAGGTTTTCTAAAGGACTCCAGATATCAATGTAGACGCTAACTACCCTCTCATGGGTGGTGGTAGAGGGATCTGTCATAATGGTTTTCAACCATCTCTGCTGGGAATCTTGTGGCTCTCACAACTATAGCCCAGAGCTCCTCTTCTCCAGTCCTGGAAATGACTAAATGAGAGCGGAACGTTCTCCTTTTCGGTGGGGAGGACTTGTAATTTGCCATAATGGCTGACACATGTACACACCATCTGCCGGCCGCTAGCTATGGAAATGTATCAATAGCACACACACGTAGACATATAGACACACACATGAACACAAGCACACACACACACGTATACACCGTTCCTCCCCACCGCCAGACACACACATTCTCTCTTCATACATGTGTTTTCAACATCACCACCAGAAAAGACTGTTTGTTTCTACATTTTTGACGTTTATATTTCTGGATCCAGAACTGTCAGCATACAGGCCCAGATAGAGCAATTAGTACGGAAGAAAAGACAAAAAACGTCTGCTGAAAGAAAGGCTGCATGTTGACCTCATTGTGACTCTATGTCCGTCTTTCCTATTCCTAAATCACAGAAATGGCACCCTATATATGCCCTATGGGCCCTGGTCGAACGTAGTACACTATATAGGGAATAGGGTGTCATTTTGAACGCAGACAGGAAGTCATTTTCAGAGCTGTGAATTCCACAGTGCCAGTCTGCCCTCTCCTTACATGGATTTACAATGGCTGTTTATGCTTAAAAACCTATCATTATTCTATATTTGCTCTGCAGATGCCAGTATCCATGGAGACCATTGTTTAAGCACCGTTTCAAACACGTCTTTTTCGACAGGCGTACGTTTGAGTCATGTATGTCACGTCAACTTTGACTTTGTTTTACTGTTAATTGGTCTCTGAGTGGACTATGCATGGAACTATTCTTCATAGAAAATGAATAGGGGAATGTTAATGACGTGTAACAAATAGGAAAGACAAGCTGAGAGATATGTGCCAAATGTTTGTTCATGATTCATTTTGACTGTTTCAAAACTATCTTTCGATGTTCTCCGCCTTCATCTCTCTCTTAAGGCGTCTGCATGCTTCCCAGCCAAAACAGTTCAGAAGAGTTTGTGCATATATATTATTTTTATTTATTTTATTAAAATGTTATTAACATTTTTACTTCAGTTTATTTTAGTAAATACTTTCACCTAGCTGACTTGGGCTAGCTGACTTGGGCTAGCTGATTTCAGCTATCTCACTTCACCTAGCTGACTTGGGTTAGCTGACTTCACCTATCTCACTTGGGCTAGCTGACTTCACCTATCTGACTTGGGCTAGCTGACTTCACCTAGCTGACTTGGGCTATCTGACTTCAACTAGCTGACTTGGGCTAGCTGACTTCACCTAGCTGACTTGGGCTAGCTGACTTCACCTAGCTGACTTCACCTAGCTGACTTGGGCTAGCTGACTTGGGCTAGCTGACTTGGGCTAGCTGACTTGAGCTAGCTGACTTCACCTAGCTGACTTGGGCTAGCTGACTTGGGCTAGCTGACTTCACCTAGCTGACTTGGGCTATCTGACTTCAACTAGCTAACTTGGGCTAGCTGACTTCACCTAGCTGACTTGGGCTAGCTGACTTCACCTAGCTGACTTGGGCTAGCTGACTTCAACTAGCTGAATTGGGCTAGCTGACTTGGGCTAGGTGACTTGGGCTAGCTGACTTCACCTAGCTGACTTGGGCTAGCTGACTTCACCTAGCTGACTTGGGCTAGCTGACTTCACCTAGCTGACTTGGGCTAGCTGACTTCACCTAGCTGACTTGGGCTAGCTGACTTCACCTAGCTGACTTCACCTAGCTGACTTGGGCTAGCTGACTTCACCTAGCTGACTTGGGCTATCTGACTTCAACTAGCTGAATTGGGCTAGCTGACTTGGGCTAGCTGACTTCACCTAGCTGACTTGGGCTAGCTGACTTCACCTAGCTGACTTGGGCTAGCTGACTTCACCTAGCTGACTTGGGCTAGCTGACTTCACCTAGCTGACTTGGGCTAGCTGACTTCACCTAGCTGACTTGGGCAAGTTGACTTCACCTAGCTGACTTCACCTAGCTGACTTGGGCTATCTGACTTCAACTAGCTGAATTGGGCTAGCTGACTTCACCTAGCTGACTTGGGTGTCTGTGTACATGTGGTTCCCAGACAGATGATCTCTCATCCAGTTGATTCAAACTGGAGATGCTGATATTGGTCAGGTTCAAAGGACCTGACACACACACACAAATGCATGTGCACACACACACATATACCTCAGTACAGGTGCATCAAAGCAGGGACCGAGAGACTGAAAAATAGTTTCTATCTCAAGGCCATCAGACTGTTAAACAGCCACCACTAACATTGAGTGGCTGCTGCCAACATACTGACTCAACTCTAGCCACTTTAATAATGGAAAAATGAATTTAAAAAATATATCACTAGCCACTTTAAACAATGCCTCTTAATATAATGTTTACATACCCTACATTACTCATCTCATATGTATACACTGTACTCTATACCATCTACTGCATCTTGCCATCTTTATGCAATACATGTATCACTAGCCACTTTAAACAATGCCACTTTTGTATGTTTACATACCCTACATTACTCATCTCATATGTATATACTGTACTTGATACCATCTACTGCATCTTGCCTATGCCGTTCTGTACCATCACTCATTCATATATCTTTATGTACATATTCTTATCCCTTTACACTTGTGTCCTACTAGGTTACATCAAACACTGTATCTACAACAGGTATGCTTGGGAAGGAGTTTGGGGCGGGGCCCTGCTTTTCAAGTCTTTGTTGTGAGACTTGTGTCAGTAGATATGAAAGGACTGCCGCACCACTTGTTCTTATGACAAGGAGTCTCAAGGTGCAGATAAAGTACAAGGGTTTGGATGGATGTCCCGAGGGCCTTTCTCATTCATAAGAGGAACGTTTCATCTATCATGAGGTTCAAAGGCGGAAAGGTTGTTATTCGTTTTTGTTCCTTTTCCTGAGTCAGCATGCACCATAAAAATACATCCCTTTTTCATTTTAAAAGTTGATACACTGTGTTAAATTGTGATGGTATTATTTTCTGTGGGCTGTAGATTGATTCAAATGTATGCTTGTTACACACCCAGGTCTGGAAGGATGAAGAGAGGTGTATAACAAGTACAGTAGAATAAAGAACCAGTAGTTGACAATAGCTTACACCATTGAATGCTGCTAAACGTCTCATGGGGCATGTTGTCCATTGCTGGAGAAGGGAAGGGTAGAGATTGTTGGGTGTGTCAGCAATCTTTGAAGGAGAGGGGAAACCGTGCATGGGAGATCACCAGAGCTGACTTGAGCGCACAGCAAGGCAGTGGGATCATTACTCATGAAAATTGAAGTATTGAGCCATGCAGAATGACAAATGCTTGTTTAAAAAGGTTAAAGACCCGTGTTCTGTCTTGTGTAATGATGCGTGACAACGGTATGAGGATAACCTTGATAAGTTCGACGACAATGCTCCAATTTTGGGGTGTTATGATTATGAAACTGCTACAGTTTTCAGCATTCAGGAAATAGGTTTATAGAGAACAGTTAGGCTACTCAACGTAAGGAAAAGTAGTATGCTGACAACATTTTGCTCCTTGCTCACCGAACAGGACAGCGACTCATGGGATGTAGTGTGGGCTGTAGAACAAGGCTCAACTTTGGAAAGGCGCTGTCCAAAGTATCCGTGTGTTTTACCATGGTCGTGATTTTCACCTATTTCTTCTACTGTTTTACCGGATTATGTGACTCCGCGCCGAGACAGATGTTCGACCATCACACTGTAAACAGAGACTATGATATATCGGACCGTACGTACGATAACCTGCGACCGTCAGCTCGACTCTATCCTCACCAGCCGGGCGCACCGACTCCTTGGAACAGGACAGACACTTCAACGGGCGCCGCACTCCACCGTGCAGACGAACAGGTCGCCAAGCTACAGTGGGTTGAAGGCGGACTGCTCCCACAAGAGATACCGGAGAGCACCAAGGAAAATCTAGCTGCTAACGGCATCCCGGTGTCCAACACATTTGAGAGTAAGAAGTTCCCACAAGCCATCATAATCGGTGTGAAGAAAGGCGGAACGCGCGCTCTGCTGGAGTTCCTACGGATTCATCCGGACGTGAGAGCTGTCGGGGCAGAACCTCACTTTTTCGACAGGTTCTACGAGAAAGGACTTGAGTGGTACAGGTAAGGCACATATTCTGCTACTTTACAATGTCCATGGAGTGTTTATCAGCGCCAGTAAAAACCATTCTAGCCTACTCTGATATTGCGATATCTTGAATCGAATCTGTGAATTGGGGGCCGGGGCTGCTTTTCATACATATCAAATCTGTTGCAATACAAACATCTAACATATCATTTAGTAGCATTTGTACTGTTCACAACAGTTTCAGTTGAAGCTGCATGTTGAGCCTTGGAGAAAGATGACACCTCAGCCCCTTTAGGATGATGAATGGAGATAGGATGACAGGTAGATAAGGAGCAGTGTTCTCCCCTGGGGAAGCTATTCACCTGTGAAGAACTCTGCTGAAGGTCTTGTCAATAACATACATAGATATTTGCACATTGACAGTCAGATATCAAGTACTGTGTGTGTGTGTGTCTGTGTGTGAGCGTGTGTATGTGTCAATACAACCCTGCCTGACTTGATGTAGATGAAGAGGTTATAAGTCCCTGGGGTGTTGTTAATCATCATGACAGTGTTTTAAACACAATTTCTTCAGTTCAACATGACATCCCATATTAACATACAATCCATGTCTATTCTATTGGAATGGAATGGTGCACTCCCATTAAAAGCCCATGTCCTCTTGAATGATCATAGGCTTTCACCTGACTTTTTCCTCCTTACTTGCTCTGACCTTGCTGATTTATTGAGGAATAATGTACTTACTATGACTGAGGTTGTCCCACCTAGCTACGGTATTGTACGTTTAACTGTAAGTCGCTATGGATAAGAGCATCTGCTAAATGACTCAAATGTTAAATGTTAACTTAAATGTTACAGTCTCATCTTTGTAGGTAAAGAGGGTGGAATCAATAAGCAGGCCTACCTCATCGTCTATACTTCATATACAGCAGGAATTGGTCTCAATGGAAGATATACATTTCTTTGCAGTAGTTTGATTTTGTATTTGGCCAAGAGTGAATACAGCCACAGTGTGATACAGGCTGAAACATATAACGTTTTGACATATATAGTCAAATCTCCACCCAGGCACTGTAGCTACTTTGGAGGTGATAGGATCTGCTGGTAATAGATGGCGCAGCTGACCATAGCTGTAATTGGGGTGTAATTATGGCCCTAGCAACCCTATTGCAGGGATATGGATGTTGATGGCCCTTTACCTGCCTTACTGCAGGCCTATGGAGCTAGAGAAGGCTGGAGGTTCTGATTACCTTCAGATGTCTGGACTGGAGGATCCTGCTGGAGAATGTCATAGCTGAGGAGAGAGACTGTTTGACAGCGCCTAGAAGCGCTGATCTAGGACCAGGTTCCCTCTGTCCATGTAATGTTATTCATTATGATCTAAAAGCTAAACTGATCATAGATCAGCACTCCTACTCTGAGACATTTTATGAATAGGGTTTTGATGTTTTCATCCTCCCCAGTGTCAGGAGTTTGTCCAGAAGTTTTCTTTTAAAAACCATATGACCTGATTAGAAAAATGATCTGGTCCCATCATAACCCATATAAATATTTTGTTTACAGCTGATTTATTACTACAACTAGGGCCTGAAGTTTGCTCAGGAAAAACTCTGGGCCCCAGGAAAACTATTTCAGGCTGTTACGGCAATTTCAGGTAAAAACTCAATAAAACAAGTTTCAAATATTAGGAAAATGTCTACACATTTCAGCTGTTTCAAAAACATTGCTCTGCTATTACCATTTAAATCAAATTCATTTTTATCTGTCACATGCGTGGAATCCAACAGTGAAATGCTTACTGTAAGAATTATACTGTAGGAGTGTTGGCTCAACAAGACAATTCTGTTCACACTGCCCTGCTTCAAGGGGGACAACTGTTGGGAGCGTGTCATGTGCTCGAAATATAGCAAGTACGCAGTGTTGTAAAAGTACTTCAGTAAAAATGCTTTAAAGTACTACGACTACGTTTTTTTTTTATATATCTGTTACTTTACTATTTATATTGTTGACAACTTTTACTTTTACTTCACTACATTCCTAAAGAAAATATGTACTTTTGCTTCACTACATTCCTAAAGAAAATATGTACTTTTACTTCACTACATTCCTAAAGAATATATGTACTTTTACTTCACTACATTCCTAAAGAAAATATGTACTTTTACTTCACTACATTCCTAAAGAAAATATGTACTTTTACTTCACTACATTCCTAAAGAATATATGTACTTTTGCTTCACTACATTCCTAAAGAAAATATGTACTTTTACTTCACTACATTCCTAAAGAATATATGTACTTTTACTTCACTACATTCCTAAAGAAAATATGTACTTTTACTTCACTACATTCCTAAAGAATATATGTACTTTTACTTCACTACATTCCTAAAGAATATATGTACTTTTACTTCACTACATTCCTAAAGAAAATATGTACTTTTTACTTCATATTTCATATTTCCCCTGACATCCAAATATACTCATTACATTTTGAATGCTTAGCAGGACAAAAAAATGGTTAAATTCACACACTTATCAAGAGAACATCCCTGGTCATCCCTACTGCCTCCGATCTGGCAGATTCACTAAATACACATGCTTCATTAGTAAATTATGTCTGAGTGTTGGAGTTTGCCCCTGACTGAAAAACAAGACAATTGTAACATTTGATAACAGATCGTTTGAGTTTGAAAAAGAAAGTGAGAGACAGCAGAGAGAGTGAGCGTGAAATTCTCATCTGTACTTTAATATTTTAATTATTTTTTCTTCATCTTTTTAGCAGCATTTAAACTTAAAACATACGAACACATGGAAACACTTCTGCCACTGATCATTTTAGCATGCTGCTGGTACCCCCCCCCCCCTCTCTCTCTCTCACTCAGGCACACACTCTCTCTCTCCCTCCCTCCCTCCCTGCATTCCTCCCTCCCTCCATCCCTCCTGCCCTCTCTCTCTCTCTGTTCATTAAGAGTGGCAGATGAAGGAGATGAAGTGTTTATGTATAATATCTGTGACATCACTGGTTTCCAGGAGGCAGGGCAGGGTAGTGTGGTACTATGTGTGTTTTAATTGCCGGGGCTGTAGCAGGCACAACACCATCAAAATCACATGCAGATGTGGCCACGGAAACTAGAAACAGTATTCAGTCACATAAGTGATGTCATGAGCAACACATTGTTTGAACAGACAGTTGATGAAATTATACAAACGCTACAGTACGTTACCAGAACCATTCTGTAGTGCTCAGCTACGGTACGTATGTTACCAGAACCATTCTGTGATGCTCAGCTACAGTACGTATGTTACCAGAACCATTCTGTAGTGCTCAGCTACGGTACGTATGTTACCAGAACCATTCTGTAGTGCTCAGCTACGGTACGTATGTTACCTGAACCATTCTGTAGTGCTCAGCTACAGTACGTATGTTACCAGAACCATTCTGTAGTGCTCAGCTACTGTACGTATGTTACCAGAACCATTCTGTAATGCTCAGCTACAGTACGTATGTTACCAGAACCATTCTGTAGTGCTCAGCTGCGGTACGTATGTTACCAGAACCATTCTGTAGTGCTCAGCTACGGTACGTATGTTACCAGAACCATTCTGTAGTGCTCAGCTACAGTACGTATGTTACCAGAACCATTCTGTAGTGCTCAGCTACGGTACGTATGTTACCAGAACCATTCTGTAGTGCTCAGCTACAGTATGTATGTTACCAGAACCATTCTGTAATGCTCAGCTACGGTACATATGTTACCAGAACCATTCTGTAGTGCTCAGCTACGGTACGTATGTTACCAGAACCATTCTGTAGTGCTCAGCTACGGTACGTATGTTACCAGAACCATTCTGTAGTGCTCAGCTACAGTACGTATGTTACCAGAACCATTCTGTAATGCTCAGCTACGGTATGTATGTTACCAGAACCATTCTGTAATGCTCAGCTACGGTACGTATGTTACCAGAACCATTCTGTAGTGCTCAGCTACGGTACATATGTTACCAGAACCATTCTGTAATGCTCAGCTACGGTACGTATGTTACCAGAACCATTCTGTAATGCTCAGCTACGGTATGTATGTTACCAGAACCATTCTGTAATGCTCTGCTACAGTACGTATGTTACCAGAACCATTCTGTAATGCTCAGCTACATCAGTTATGTGGGATGTAATAAGATCATAATCATTGCTTGCTATTCAGTGTTTTGTCAGAAGATGCTGCTGAATAGACTAACGGGGCAACACCTCGGGGCTGGTGAAAGTAAAATGGAAGGTGAAAACAAGGTGATAGGACAAGCAGGGAAGGAACATAAGAATGGATTAAACAGGAGTTATTCCTTTCTTCTTCACGGTGCATTGTTTTCCTATTGCGGAACAGTTATTGTTATCATATACAGTACAACGGCAGATATAGAGAAACAAAAAGCCTGGACCCAGATCTGTCTGTGCTGTCCTGCCAACTCCCAGCGACCATAGGAGTTGGCAAGACAGTACAAACAGATCTGCGACCAGGCTATGAAATTATTGTCACTGAATCTTGAAGAGTGTGAAAGACAGTGAATCTGTTTGCATTCACATTAGATCACAGAGAGAGGACAGTGACAGTTTGGTGGTGGGAACCAATCCATTTGGAACAATTGTAACCCTCTCACCTGGGTGTCACTGACTGGGGGTCCCCGTGAGGGTAACACACCTGACCCCTCTGTGTCCGCCGTGCTCAGTTAGCAGAAACTCAACACACTGTCACGTCTGGGTGCACACACACACACACACTCACCACACGCACGCGCACACGCACGCGCACGCGCACGCACACACACACACACACACACACGCACACGCACACACACACACACACACACACACACACACACACACACACACACACACTGTGACAGCCTCCTCTTGAGCCCTTTGCCTTGCCATGTCAGTGTGTGTGAACTTCTGTCTTCCTCTCAGAGTGTGTGTGAACTTCTGTCTTCCTCTCAGAATACATGAGAGCTGCATACCGTCAACAGAGCTTTAGCTACCCGCCAAATGGCCTGTGAATCTCGCTTATTGTATTGGAATATAATAAACTAAAAGTATAGCTTTGAAATGCTTTAAAACGAGAACAATATTACAGTTTTTTACAATCACTTTGGCACTAATTTCGGAACCTTGATGTCATTTTTCAAAACTCTAGACACAAAACTCACAACCAATGATCAAAATGCACATTTTTCAAAGCTCTAACACTTTTTCCAATTGCTTGGATACAATACACATAAAGCTAAGATCATTTGTTCATTGAACTAAAATCACCTGCCTGTTCAAAATGACACAACTTAGCATCAAAGTATTACCATTTCAAAATGCAATTCACACATCTGAAATGACTGTCTCTTCATTTCATTACAATTATCTAACTATCAATTGATAGAACTGCTCAAAATGATAAGTAACTGTTGCATTACTCTTAATGCATAGTTTTATGGAAACTGACAAACAATATTCCATGTTTAGATCATGAATGTTTCAGGATAACGAGATCCATTGACACCAATTACCGTGGAACATGAACCAATTGGACTACATTATCTATCAATGTAATATTTCATCATCATTCTTTATCAGACACTGTTTCTATGGTCTCATGTACCACTTTTCCAGACCATGTTTTCAGATTTGACATCACTGTTCATTCACTGGCCACTTTATTATGTACACATATCTAGTAGTGGGTAGGACTCCCTTTTGCCTCCACAACAACCTGAATTATTTTTGCTTTGATTCAAAGAAACCTGAGTGATGTTATTGTATTTCATCAATAAATTTCAGATTTTGTTCAATGATTCCACTGTGTCTGTAGTATTCTCTCTAATAGTCCTTTTACAGTGATGTATTTACGTGTAGTAGCATAACGAAACATGTATCACATATTTTGTACTACAATATTTAATGATTGTACGAACAACTACACAGTGAAACTATCGGTATCTTGTGTGAGGGTGATCTAAATGAATGTTCCTATGGTATTTCATGATAAATGAGTTATTTGAAACAATGATTCTGAAAGTGCAAGGTTTCTTTAAAGATATGAATGCACAATGTTCTGAACATTGGACAGCCTGTGTTACAAGTGATGACCGTTTTGAGTTTTGTGTCTAGAGCTTTGAAAAATGACCACACGGTTCTGAAATTAGTGCCAAAGGGATTGTAAAAGACTGTATAAATGTTTTATCTACAACTGTAACTGATCTACATTGTGTGACCCTTTGCCTCATGCAGATTTGGGACCAAGTGCGTTGTCATTGACAGAGAGACACATGATTATGGACAGAGAGACAGTTGGGGGAGCTGACAACAGTGCAGTGTGATGATATGTCTGGAGCCATGTGTCCTGGACAGTGAAATATGATGACTGCATCTGATTCTAATAGAGTGGGAGAGGGACTGCTCGTGCACTGTCATAAAAAAGCTTATCATTTATGACTGTCAACCACAGTGACATACAGGGGCAATATGCATACTGGAGAGACTTAATATACACACACACACAATCCCATCCCACGCATTGTCTTCCAAAAATCATTGTCTGCTATAAGACAAAACGTCTCAGACCTCTTTTAAGTGTTTTCCACTGACTTCTCTCTGTGACTCTTGCCAGCTATTTTCCTCAGCTTTCCGGAGCTTTTGTGTGTGAGTGTGTGTGTGTGTGTGTGTGTGTGTGTGTGTGTGTGTGTGTGTGTGTGTGTGTGTGTGTGTGTGTGTGTGTGTGTGTGTGTGTGTGTGTGTGTGTGTGTGTGTGTGTGTGTGTGTGTGTGTGTGCGTGCGTGCGTGCGTGCGTGCGAACGGTACATCCATGCGTGCTTCTATGCTTGTGAGTGTGTGATTGCTTGTGTGTCTGTGTAGTTTGCATGTGTGCCTACAGACATTACTGAACTAGAAAAAGCCACAGAATGGTCCCATCAGAATCAAAAGGGGGATGTAATGACTTTCTGTGTTGTTTCATGGGTTTAAATAGACTTAGGTCCAATGTTTTTCATATGGGCCCTGTGAGAGCCACACCAGACACAGTTGAAACAGGAAAACCGGCAAACCTCAACTTTCCGTGGCACAATGGCATGGATTGTTATGCTTATGTCACCGCGACATGGGCACAATCAAGTACATGAGTTGTCACTGTTTTTATAGATCGGCCTCCTGTTGTTGAAGACTTTATAATGAACTAATTTGTTTTTCTGCTTTCTTATGAATGTTTTGGATCTTTATTGTATATAAATGACAAAATGCCTCGTTGGCTCATTCTGGAGGGAAAACATTTGTCATTTAGATGGCATGTAAACACCTCTACGGGAAAAGCAGGGAGGGACTGGGAGAAAACAGACTTCTTGGAAAGGCTGATGGTAGAAAATACTCCTATTCACTTTTCAATTTGATTAATGGATTGATGACTAACAAATATTACAAACCACTAAATCATTGTGTATACCAGTGTGACACCGCCTTAAAGACTTGATTTAAGACAGATGGATCAAGAGAGATCATGGAATTCTATCCTATTGAGTTATACTGTATCAATAAACCAAATTGTATGAAACATGCTTTTCTACTTTTGTGCTTTCTCCTGCTACCCCTCCCCTCCCCTCCCCTCCCCTCCCCTCCCCTCCCCTCCCCTCCCCTCCCCTCCCCTCCCTTCCCCAACACATACACACACACACACCTCCTAACTTCTCAAATCCCAGCAAGAATGTCACACATATTCCTCCAAAAGAGGACCCTCTTGTGAATAGGACCACTGAATATGAAGTGAAATTTCATACAGTGTAAATTAGTGCCATGTTTCAAAGCCTGCAAGCTGGCCTCAAGATGTGTGACGTCGTTGACAAAGTCCATCCGTAAGTCAGTGCCTTCTGACATGTTTCACCCAGACAGTAGATTATATGAGAGTAGCTTCTTCATGTATGCCTCTGAGGCAGAGAGGAGATTTATTTGGGTTGGGATCAAACCCAGTCAGACATCACATCAGAAGAGCTACAGTCCAGTCGGACATCTGGACCATAAAAGTGTCAAAAGACCAATAATTGGACAAAAGATCAGAATTGGGCTGCCTGTGTATTTTAATAACTTCTTATGGCTGGGGGCAGTATTGAGTAGCTTGGATTAATAAGGTGCCCAGAGTAAACTGCCTGCTACTCAGTCCCAGAAGCTAAGATATGCATATTATTTGGATAGAAAACACTCTGAAGTTTCTAAAACTGTTTGAATGATGTCTGTGAGTATAACAGAACTCAAATGGCAGGCAAAAACCTGAGAATAAATCCAACCAGGAAGTGGTAAATCTGAGGTTTGTAGGTTTTCAACTCATTGCCTATTGAAGATACAGTGGGATATTGGTCAAATTGCACTTCCTAAGGCTTCCACTAGATGTCAACAGTCTTTAGAACCTTGTTTGATGCTTCTACTGTGAAGTGGGGGCGAATGAGAGGGGAATGAGTCAGAGGTCTGCCAAAGAGCCAAGAGCTGGCCAAGCTCGTTCACGTGAGAGTGAGCTCTGTTCCATTGAATTTCTGAAGACAAAGGAATTCTCCAATTGGAACATTATTGAAGATTTATGTTAAAAACATCCTAAAGATTGATTCTATGCATCGTTTGATATACTTCTACAGACTGTAATGGAACTTTTTGACTTTTCGTCTGCTCCTAGTGATCGCACGTCATGAATTTGGATTTGTGAACTGAACGCGCTAACAAAAGGAGGTATTTGGACATAAATTATGGACAATATCGAACAAACAAACATTTATTGTGGAACTGGGATTCCTGGGAGTGCATTCTGATGAAGATCATCAAAGGTAAGTGAATATTTATAATGCTATTTCTGATTTCTGTTGACTCCAACATGGCGGATATCTGTTTGGGTTGTTTTGGTCTCGTACTCAGATTATAGAATGGTGTGCTTTTTCCGTAAAGTTTTTTTGAAATCTGACACAGTGTTTGCATTAAGGAGAAGTGTATCTATAATTCCGTGCATAATAGTTGTATCTTTTATCAATGTTTATTATGAGTATTTCTGTGAATTGATGTGGCTCTCTGCAAAATCACCGGATGTTTTGGAACTACTGAACGTAACGCGCCAATGGAAACTGAGATTTTTTTATATAAATATGAACTTTATCAAACAAAACATACATGTATTGTGTAACATGAAGTCCTATGAGTGTCATCTGATGAAGATCCTCAAAGGTTAGTGATTAATTTATCTCTATTTCTGCTTTTTGTGACTAATGTCTTTGGCTTGAAAAATGGCTGTGTTTTTCTGTGACTTGGCTCTGACCTAACACAATCGTTTGGTTTGCTTTCACTGTAAAGCCTTTTTGAAATTGGACACTGTGGTGAGATTAACAAGAAGTGTATCTTTAAAATGGTGTACAATACTTGTATGTTTGAGGAATTTTAATTATGGGATTTCTGTTGTTTTGAATTTTGGCGTCCTGCACTTTCACTGGCTGTTGTCATATCGATCCCGTTAGTGGGATCTCAGCCCAAAGAGGTTTTAACTAGACAAAATGGATCTCCACTTATTTTTCATATTGCTTTCATACAGAAAGATATTCTAAAAACATACAGTAGGCAAGTTGTTGAATGTGCATGTCCTCTTATCATGATTTGTACTGTGTATGAATACAATCAAGCATACAGTACTCATCCAGTCAGTGAATGTGCGCAATGATGATACTGCGTGATTCATGAAAAGATCATTACTGCATTTCAATTTCAGGAAAACTCCAATACGCAAGTGATGTCATCAATATTTGGACAGCTTGTCAATTGGCTGACCTTTACCCCTGACACCGAAGGCCTCAGCCAATCGGATTGCAATTAAATTATAGTATAAATCCTTTCAGGGCAATGGCATAAGCGCACGGGGAAACGTCAATACTACTGGAAATCCCATAGGCTCACAAAGTGCCATCAATTAAGTAATGTAGTAATCAAATCAAATCAAATTGTATTGGTCACATACACATATGTAGCAGATGTTATTGCGGATGTAGCGAAATGCTTGTGTTCCTAGCTCCAACAGTGAAGTAGTATCTAACAATTCACAACAATATGGACGTGATGATTACAACAGGTGGGTTTTCACTGTCCTTGTTGGTTATTGTTGTTATCAGTGATATGCTCATTGGTGTTATCAACCACATGTTAAAATATCTATTGCAATGACCATTATGGAAGCCAAACACAGTTTAAATGGGCTGTTTAGCACACTGCTACACCATCTCTACACATGAAAAAGGTACTGTAGGCCACTCACTGCATCAATCCATGAGGCTTGATCATAGCATTAGTACCGAATAAGAAATTCTGTGTGTAAAACTAATAATGACTCAGTAATCTATGTTTTCTGGGAATGCTATAAAATCCGGAAGTTGGGAGCAGAGGTAAAAAGTTGTCTGTTATAAGTATTACAATGTAAACTTACTTTTAACCCGTCTGTCTGCATATCTCAAGACATATGGCATATGGGCTAAAAACTTGGGAATCAATCAATCCGCCATCATTAACACAATGTAAAAATGTAATGATTTATTATTTAAATATTGAAAGTGCGTGGGCTCCGGAGAGAAACAAATGGTGCAGTTTGAGGCCATTTGGCGGAAAGTGATGCGGGTGCTGGAGATGGGGGTGTGTGCTAGTGGGTCTGGGCAGATGTCATATAGTTGATGTTTGTATTATGTTGTCGATTGTATGTGTATGTTTTGTATTGTTTATAAAATATGAAAACATTTTAATTAAATACAAATTCCAAATCAATTAAGGGTTTTTTCTTCTTTAAATCTTACACAACAATGATTTAACTCTGCTAAACTTATAAAAACATACTATTACTGTATTTTAAGGTAGAACACAAAATCTCACAGCATCACTCTCAGTCCAGACAATGTATAAAACGGACTATAAAAGTAACTCATTATTACAGTACAGTACGCAAGCCTGATTTTCCATTAGAGTAAAGGGGATTTTCCCCACACCTCATTCCCTCACTGTCCTGCCCTTGGGCCATTAATGATAAGTAGAGGTTGAATGCCGTGTTGAGTTGTCTAACAGACCAGGAGTGGCTGTGGCGTTCAGTTGCAAACAGAACAGGAAGTGGCTGTAGCGTTCAGTCGCATAGTGTTTTAATAGTGTTGGGCCTGGGTGGGTTGGAGGTAAGGTGGAGGTGGGGGTGGGGTGGCACCATTGGGATATGGTAGGCTACTAGGCCCTATACTCACACCCCATATGGTGGGAATTATAATCATTTGAGATGCATTGTGGTCCATTTTAAGCGATCCCAGAAAGTACTGAGGAGACATCAGAACGCTTTGCCGTTTTAGCTGCACTCCCAGCAGTAAAAATAAGTCAGTCAGTCAGTCAGGAGTAGGAAGGAGAAGCGTGTTTGTGAGGAGAAATAATAGCTCACTTCGACAGGCCAAAATGAAATGTTTCAGATGCCTTGGGTTGTCATGCATGGCTTCTCTGCCATCCCCACAAAGAATAATGTTAGGTTAAAAACGCTGAAAAACGTTTAATGGAAATAAGCTGAAATTACCCTGAGGGCTCACGGGCCAATGGCTTTGTCACACGTAATCAAACTGTTTCAAGTTCTCAATCATACGAGAGGTGGAT
Source organism: Oncorhynchus clarkii lewisi (assembly GCF_045791955.1). Classification (NCBI taxonomy): domain Eukaryota; kingdom Metazoa; phylum Chordata; class Actinopteri; order Salmoniformes; family Salmonidae; genus Oncorhynchus; species Oncorhynchus clarkii. The sequence goes on from NW_027260849.1 coordinate 210,673, forward strand.
GCAGGAACGTACAAATCTTGTAAGTGTATGTTTGTAAAGATAACTTTCATATGTATGTACAGTTGAATATAGAATGGCAGCAGCATGTCATGGACTTGACCGTTGGCGTCCTACAAAAACAGAGGCCAAACCTGGGTGCAAATGCTATTCAAAATCATTTGAAATACTTTATTTGTGTCTCATTAACCTTGCCTGTTGCAAATGAACCAATAGAAAGGTCCCAAAAGTCCAAGCCCCGCCCGCCTGGCAATCGTGGGCAGTCTAAAACAAACGCTTAAAGTATTTGAAAGATTTCAAATAGTATTTGAGCCCAGGTCTGACAGCGGCTACATGGTTTTTGACTGCTTGGCCTATGTACTTTAATGTGTGTAAATGTTGAAGCCATTAGCCCTTCCCCAGAAAACTCTCTGGCGACGCATCGTTGACCTCAGACCCTGTGATGATACTTCATTATGATTGGGCTCTTCTATTCTAGTCACTAATTAGTAATGGGCTCCACTGCACTTCATCTGTAAAAGAGAAGCCTACGCATGTGCACGACACACACGCACACATTTCTTTTTTTTTACAGATTCGGCAAGTCCATCTCCTCTCCATCACACCTATGATAATGGTATCCTACTCTTGGTTAAGGAGGCTGTTCCAAGAGCTTGGGACTATACGGTTCAATTTGCATTTTTGTCAAAATGTAGTTATTGACATAGCCTTGTTCTGTTCAATGTTCTCTACCTATATAATGCTCTAAATACCCCCAATTAATGTTGTAATTACCTCAGAATCATATTTTTTAAAATAGAACCTTTTAGTCCCAAGCTCTGGTGTAGATACTTCCCCCTACTCTACTATATATTATGTATAACCATTATTTTCCTCTTCCTGTCTGAGTATGAATGGGTGGATGTGGGCAGTGGAGCCTGATGGGAGGCACACTGTGAATCCACAGGCATCCATCTCCAGTGTGACACTAACTACGTCTCTGAGACACACCAGATCCTGGTGTCCTGGCCTTTCTGGTGCTTCATAGCATAGTGTGTGTGTGTGTGTGTGTGTGTGTGTGTGTGTGTGTGTGTGTGTGTGTGTGTGTGTGTGTGTGTGTGTGTGTGTGTGTGTGTGTGTGTGTGGAGGGAGGGAGGGAGGGAGGGGGTGGAGAAGTGGTGTGGATGTGAGGCTGTGTCTGGGGTGTGTGGGTAGTGTTACTGTATCTTTGAGACTGTCTCTGACTCCATAGTGTTTGATAGAGTGTCATGGGGGGCGAGGGGGCAGGGGGAGTCAAGGCACCAGTGGTGAGGATGTGTGTGTGCATGTGTGCATGTTGCTGTGATTCAGATTACTCAGACATTGCACCCCCAGCATCATATAATGTAATGGGGGAGGGGGAAAGGGGGGGGGGGGGGGGGTGCAGTGATGTGGATGTGTGTGTGGTATGGGGATATCAAACATTGGCACCCCTGGTCTCTGGCTCCATAGCATTTGATAGAGTCATTTGATAGAGTGGTTGGAGGGAGAGGGACAGAGAGGGTAGAGTGATATGGTACGGATGTGTGGGTGGGTTCATGGTTAATTCTCAGTCGTGCAATCATGGGGGCACCCCCAACTCTGGCTCCATCGCTACAGCTCTGTGGGTTCTGGTCTTTACTGAGACTGGTCCAGAATGTTGTTTATTGCTTGGCTAGTGATGGGGTTCAATCTCAGCAGCCCTGCCAATCCTTAGGCCATGGTGTGTTGCACCATGTGTTGCCCCAACACTGTAGGCGTCTGGTGGCCATGACTAGCGCTGTCACGGTGACCATATTACCGCCACACCGGCAGTCATGAGTCATGACAAATTTCACACACATATTATTTGGTATATGACAAAATTCAATCAAGAATAGTGTGATGGGTGACAATATTAGCCTATCACTTGATATATTGAATGATATATTATCACCAGCTTAAAGCAAACAGCGAATGCTTTTTTGTGTGACTTTTTCAAATCATAGTCGCACACCTCATGTAGCCCAGCCCATAGGCCTATATGTTTTAATAAGGTCAGTATCACACCTCATGTAGCCCAGCCCATAGGTCTATATGTTTTAATAAGGTCAGTATCACACCTCATGTAGCCTAGCCCATAGGTCTATATGTTTTAATAAGGTCAGTATCACACCTCATGTAGCCCAGCCCATAGGCCTATATGTTTTAATAAGGTCAGTATCACACCTCATGTAGCCCAGCCCATAGGTCTATATGTTTTAATAAGGTCAGTATCACACCTCATGTAGCCCAGCCCATAGGTCTATATGTTTTAATAAGGTCAATATCACACCTCATGTAGCCCAGCCCATAGGTCTATATGTTTTAATAAGGTCAGTATCATACCTCATGTAGCCCAGCCCATAGGCCTATATGTTTTAATAAGGTCAGTATCACACCTCATGTAGCCCAGCCCATAGGCCTATATGTTTTAATAAGGTCAGTATCACGCCTCATGTAGCCCAGCCCATAGGTCTATATGTTTTAATAAGGTTAGTATCACACCTCATGTAGCCCAGCCCATAGGCCTATATGTTTTAATAAGGTCAGTATCACACCTCATGTAGCCCAGCCCATAGGCCTATATGTTTTAATAAGGTCAGTATCACACCTCATGTAGCCCAGCCCATAGGCCTATATGTTTTAATAAGGTCAGTATCATACCTCATGTAGCCCAGCCCATAGGTCTATATGTTTTAATAAGGTCAGTATCATACCTCATGTAGCCTAGCCCATAGGTCTATAAGTTTTAATAAGGTCAGTATCACACCTCATGTAGCCCAGCCCATAGGCCTATAAGTTTTAATAAGGTTAGTATCACACCTCATGTAGCCCAGCCCATAGGCCTATATGTTTTAATAAGGTCAGTATCATACCTCATGTAGCCCAGCCCATAGGTCTATATGTTTTAATAAGGTCAGTATCATACCTCATGTAGCCTAGCCCATAGGTCTATAAGTTTTAATAAGGTCAGTATCACACCTCATGTAGCCCAGCCCATAGGCCTATAAGTTTTAATAAGGTTAGTATCACACCTCATGTAGCCCAGCCCATAGGCCTATATGTTTTAATAAGGTCAGTATCACACCTCATGTAGCCTAGCCCATAGGTCTATATGTTTTAATAAGGTCAGTATCACACCTCATGTAGCCTAGCCCATAGGCCTATATGTTTTAATAAGGTCAATATCACACCTCATGTAGCCTAGCCCATAGGTCTATATGTTTTAATAAGGTCAATATCACACCTCATGTAGCCCAGCCCATAGGTCTATATGTTTTAATAAGGTCAGTATCACACCTCATGTAGCCTAGCCCATAGGCCTATATGTTTTAATAAGGTCAATATCACACCTCATGTAGCCCAGCCCATAGGTCTATATGTTTTAATAAGGTCAGTATCACACCTCATGTAGCCTAGCCCATAGGCCTATATGTTTTAATAAGGTCAATATCACACCTCATGTAGCCCAGCCCATAGGTCTATATGTTTTAATAAGGTCAGTATCACACCTCATGTAGCCTAGCCCATAGGCCTATATGTTTTAATAAGGTCAGTATCACACCTCATGTAGCCTAGCCCATAGGCCTATATGTTTTAATAAGGTCAGTATCACACCTCATGTAGCCCAGCCCATAGGTCTATATGTTTTAATAAGGTCAGTATCACACCTCATGTAGCCTAGCCCATAGGCCTATATGTTTTAATAAGGTCAGTATCACGCCTCATGTAGCCCAGCCCATAGGTCTATATGTTTTAATAAGGTCAGTATCATACCTCATGTAGCCTAGCCCATAGGTCTATAAGTTTTAATAAGGTCAGTATCACACCTCATGTAGCCCAGCCCATAGGCCTATAAGTTTTAATAAGGTTAGTATCACACCTCATGTAGCCCAGCCCATAGGCCTATATGTTTTAATAAGGTCAGTATCATACCTCATGTAGCCCAGCCCATAGGTCTATATGTTTTAATAAGGTCAGTATCATACCTCATGTAGCCTAGCCCATAGGTCTATAAGTTTTAATAAGGTCAGTATCACACCTCATGTAGCCCAGCCCATAGGTCTATATGTTTTAATAAGGTCAGTATCACACCTCATGTAGCCTAGCCCATAGGCCTATATGTTTTAATAAGGTCAATATCACACCTCATGTAGCCCAGCCCATAGGTCTGTCTATATGTTTTAATAAGGTCAGTATCACACCTCATGTAGCCTAGCCCATAGGCCTATATGTTTTAATAAGGTCAATATCACACCTCATGTAGCCCAGCCCATAGGTCTATATGTTTTAATAAGGTCAGTATCACACCTCATGTAGCCTAGCCCATAGGCCTATATGTTTTAATAAGGTCAGTATCACACCTCATGTAGCCTAGCCCATAGGCCTATATGTTTTAATAAGGTCAGTATCACACCTCATGTAGCCCAGCCCATAGGTCTATATGTTTTAATAAGGTCAGTATCACACCTCATGTAGCCTAGCCCATAGGCCTATATGTTTTAATAAGGTCAGTATCACGCCTCATGTAGCCCAGCCCATAGGTCTATATGTTTTAATAAGGTCAGTATCATACCTCATGTAGCCTAGCCCATAGGTCTATATGTTTTAATAAGGTTAGTATCACACCTCATGTAGCCCAGCCCATAGGCCTATATGTCTTAATAAGGTCAGTATCACACCTCATGTAGCCCAGCCCATAGGCCTATATGTTTTGTTAAGGTCAGTATCACACCTCATGTAGCCCAGCCCATAGGCCTATATGTTTTAATAAGGTCAGTATCACACCTCATGTAGCCTAGCCCATAGGTCTATAATTTTTAATAAGGTCAGTATCACACCTCATGTAGCCCAGCCCATAGGCCTATATGTTTTGTTAAGGTTTTTATCACAGCTAAAGTGGCCAAATGACGTCTTAAAATTATGCACATTCATCCACTTCACAACGGGTGTAGAGCTTGAACTGAGTTGCAAGTTTGGGGAAGATCATTTTCACCATAAAAACACACCTTTATAATAAAAGCATTACATGCATTATCTCATTTGTGGTTTTCCTGCGAACTGAACATGCGCTTTTCCCCTACTGCCTTGTGCACATTGCTGCTCTTATAATGTGAGGAAATAGCCTAATAGTTTATCAACATTTTAAGCTAAACGTTTTTTTTTTTATGGTAGTGGTTCTATGAATTTGTTATCAATCGCATCTGACAACTGTCCCAGACTATGTTTGGAATATTTATTTCTGGCACAGAATAGAATATGTTAACTTTTGTACTATGGGGGATAGTAGATTGACATAAGCTAGTGCTTTTGCTGTTCGTTAGGTCGACTCATATTGTTGGCTGATGAAAAGTAAATGTGGACAGTTCTTCCAATATCTTCAATATGCACCTCAGAATTGAATAAGGACCCATGCAGTTCCGTCCCCGATGTGTCGGTCTTGACTTGTAGCCTGTGAGAAAGACCCAACCACCTTACTTACTGTGAGAGGTGCTTCTGCACGCAGCAGGGAGAAGGGAATTATAATGATTATATTCAGCACAACGGCCACTGGCCACAAAAGGCATGTATTTTTTAGGGGGCATTACGGCCACACAAAGTGGATGCAGACGGGAAATTCGAGGCATTATCAAGTGCTTGTCAAATTGTGAATGAGAGACTGATGAAGTGTTTACAGCCTTGATGAAGTGTGTACAGCAGAGCTCATGCCTTTCATGCAACATTAGAGTCTTGTCTGCTAAATGAACTAGTGTAGCCCAGAGCCATATGGCATAACTAGATCAGGGCCTAACATAAAGACAACTTAGAGTATGCCATTCTGTTCTTCTGAACTAGACTACATTTTCTTCACATCATGTTTCTTTAGACCTGTCTAAAATATTGAATGGATTTATTGTGATGGTGTAGGCTATATTACATGAATTTATTAGACTTTTTAAAATGTAGATCTTCCAAAGGTCTGCATCAGGCTATGTGTTGAAGCCAGAAAATGCTAAAAGTGTTTATGTTAATGAATGGTAATTTACCGTGAGACCAGCAGTCATTTGCATGACAATCACCAGCTGACAAAATGTTATGACCGCCACAGCCCGAGCCATGACACCCTACTGGCACCACAGCCAGGCCAACACTATGACTGGTCAGCTCAGCTGTCCCTTAAGAAGCTGTCACAAAGACCTGACATCAGAGACAGTTCGCCAGCATGTGGGCCTGCCATGATCCTTGATAGTGTCATAGTGTTGGCCCGGCCATGGCGCCAGTAGGGTGTCATGGCTAGGCCTAGTTAAATAAAGGTTAAATATATATATATATTTTTAATTCATTGTCACACGTACACACGTCAAAGGCTCGGTGGCTCTCTTCTTGTACAGTGTGTCTCGTTTCCTGTTGTAGTGTTTCATCTGTACATCCAATCACATCATCAGAGACCAGTTAGTGTTTTCTCTTTGGGGAAATGGAAGCCTACAAATGCTCTTTTGACATGTTTACATTCTGTAGGTGAAATGCAGTTAAACTGGAAGAACGTTTGGATAGTATCTATACAGAGTAGAGTCAAAACATCCACTGTGCATTTAGAATGTCAATGCCATTTACATAACATCACATAACAGTCATTAAACCTAAAATGTTCCAGGTTTAAGCCTGATATTGTGCCATGTCATTCAAGGATAATACAGTACACAACATGCTATCAAGCTATCCAGAGAGGCAGGAAGCACTGCATGGTGGGAAAGGTTTCCACAGTCAGCCAGACAGCCCTGCCCTGCCTGTCCCCTAGGCCGTCTGTCTGTCTCTGTCCGACACCCTCTGTGCACAGCAGGGCTGCTGGGAGTTGTTGTTTTCTTCAGCTTGCTGTTTGCTCTCCTTCCTCTTTTATGGGGCTGATTTTCAGTCTAATTGGATCTCACAGGCAGAGTTCTGAGTCCGTATTCAAAAAGCGTCTCAGAGAAGGAATGCTGATCGAGGATAAGTTTTGGCTTTCAGATCTTAATGAATAAGATTTTATGGGCAGGGGGGATCTGATCCTAGATCAGCACTCTTACTCTGAGATTCTGTGAATATGGGCCCTGAATACTTAGAGACTACTTCCAACAAGCTCTGTGCTCAATATGCCCAGTGAGCAGATCCTCCAACGTCCATTTCAATCAGCTTCTCTTCTGCCTCTGAGTAAAGTGGAGGCATTATGATTACTTTACACTTCTAAAGCAGAATGGTGTGAGGTTTATACAAATAAAGAGTGTTTCCTGACTATTGATATTATAAACATTTTGGTACAGTCATGATTCTTAATTCAGTGAAGTCTTAGCAATTCACGTTTCCATAGACAGAAAACTTCCCATGTTTGTCTACCAGGAAGACACAGTATGTTGTGTAGTAGTAGTAGTACCAGTACTTTACAGGGTTATGATCGTGAAGGCAGGAAATGTGTCAGCCACATCCTAGCCGCGGGGGGTTTTACGCTCCGCTCCGGATTGGTTGCTACATATCAGTCGTATAATCAGAAGCATATCACTTCAGGGTAAAATACCCACATCCTTCAACAGCGGGGACCCACTAGCTAATGTGGCTAGCTCAGCAAAGCTCTCCAAGAAAGCCCCAAATAGAGAACTCTACCTCGTCCTGTTGCTCCCTTTCCAAGTGCTGTAACAGTCAGACATGGATGTTTTAGCTAGCTCTTGGGGTACAGTTTCAGTTAGCTCCTGGGCTACACTTTTAACTAGCTCTCGGGCTACGCTATGTTTTAGCTAGCTCTTGGGGTACAGTTTTAGTTAGCTCCTGGGCTACACTTTTAACTAGCTCTCGGGCTACTCTATGATTTAGCTAGCTCTTAAACTAAACTATGTTATAGTTAGCTGGACGATTGCTGTTCCTTGTTTTTAATTTAGAAGAATGTCCTTTGAAGCACATGTCCCAATATTCTACAGATTCATATTGATTGTGCTTGACACTTAAGGCACACAAAGACATTGATAATAGGGAGAGAGTGGCTCTTATTGATTGTGTAATGATGAGGCAGATTGTGAGGGGGGATAGATAGGGACCTGGGGAAGGTGGCGAGAAGGGGCATCACATTAACTATTTATAACTATGGAAGGAGATGTCCTTATGGCCAATTACAGCAATGACAAACATCACTTACGAGGGGAGACACCCAAGGCCAGACAGGAGACAGACAGAAGAGCCACCCAACCAACATCATCACCTCCATATCTGTTGTCACTGTCCTGCCGTATCTGTTGTCATCACAGATATACAGAGACAGACACATCGATCTGGCAGAGCAGGACTGGGGACAGACAGACAGGACAGGTGATGAACATTTTGGGATGTTAATCATAAATGGGACGTGTTTATTTGCTACATGTAAACAGAAAAGACATTAGCTGAGTATAATGCTGCAGTGTTTGCTCCGTTCCAGACATTATTATGAGCCATCCTCCCCTCAGCAGCCTCCACTGGTGTTACAGTACCACTGCTCTAGTCTGTCCACCTGCAACTACAGGAGACCTAGTCTACAATACCCCTGTACTTTGACTACAGATGACTCTTTGAACTATTGTAAACCAGTGCTTAGCTCAGGGCTAATAGGGGGTCATGTTGTTGCTCCACTCTGTTGTCTGTATGATTTGAGCCTTTAGAGATTGTTGAAGCTCTCTAAAATGTCAACAGGGCTGAAGGTATTGATCCACCTAGTAAATCAACTACGTTAAAGTCAAAATATGTTATAGAGAGAATATTGAGTTAAATCACTGTTAGTCCTCAAAAACCAACCAAGATGATGCCCATGCTATCAATTACTTAAATATAATAGCATTTTGAAAAGTATTTTAAATAAAATATTAAATGTACAGAGGTGTACATCTGTGTTTATCATGACTATAATCTGTTTGAGATTACTTATTAGTTTGATTCGCTTCCCTCCTTTCTTGGTTTGGTTTTCAATCCAACTATAGTTAAGCTAAACCATTCTGTTTTGGTGCCATGTCATGTCTGGCAGCAGACACAAGGCCTAATGAACAGTTTGATTTACCCAGAAACATCTCTGAACTGTCGTCAAAGTCTCTGAACCATCGTCAAAGTCAGTCAGCAACCACTGCCAGAGTCCTGCTGGGGAATAACTGGCAAAATTAAACTAGGATCCCACATTGTTTGGACGAACTCTTTGAACTTCATTTGATGGGCGCTTCATCTGTTGTCAATCATAGAAGCAATTGAAAGGACTCCTGTCATTCTCCATTATTGTTTTGGCGAATCTTCAAGACTTTTCATAAAAAACAAACTGACTTTTTCAAGTGCTGGCTGTCCATAGAGTATGTGTTGAAGTTGTTTATTTTCAGTAAAGCCACAATATGGTCTCCGTAAGAATAACAGACTATTCAGAAGTAGGATCTTAATTTGGTCACCTTGTTGCAGGATAACTTTGTGTATTTAAGGTTTAAAAAGGCTTCTGAAGCTTCTGATAAACTCAGACTTGATTTTCCCTTACAAAAAATGGATGAATCCAAGCAAAAATGTCCATTAGTTATATTCCACGTAATAATTCACATACTGTTGCTGCAGGATTATATTCCTGCTGTAGCAAACTGACTCAAATTAAGATCCTACATCTGTAGGCTTATGATGTGGATGGATGGATGGAAAAGTATTTGCTATAAACTAACATTTCTTCTCATCCTTTGTTAAGTAAAACAATTTGTTCCCTGAATTCATTCTCACCACAAAACAGCGGCCTCAGACGTCAGTAGAGGATTGGACCGTCTCCATACATTACCCACAAATCCCCGAGACCAGACACACAAGGCATTTAACAGAATTTATTCATCTGAATTTAGATGAAGCAGAATTATAGACAATAGAGCTAGGAGTTTTCCCTGGTCAGTACAGTACAGTATATAAGATAATTAATAATTAGGTGGGTGCTTACATTTGTAGTATACAAGTTTGTTTTTTGCATATCCCACCCCCGAGACACCCTCAGAGAGTGGAGTCAGAGCCAGAGATCAGCCATTATCAACAGCAACCCTGGAGCAATTAGGGTTAAGTGCCTTGCTCAAGGGAATATCGACAGATTTATACTTTAGCTTGATAGTAAACTTCACTGAACTTGATTTTGGTGTTGTTGTTGAGGCAAACAGCCATGTCAGAACATTCACAGAACAGATAGGAGAACAGATGCTGAGAGAGGTGACAGAGGCTTATTCTTCTGACTTAACTCAATCTAGACTGTTTCTTATGGAACAGTTTCTTATGACACCTCAGTTACATCTTTGCCTACAGGACAGCATTGGGACTCTATGTGTTGTATCTCTTTCCAGTATTCAGTATCTCTCACCAGAGGTTGTCTATGATCTAAGACTAAAAGTAGCTGTGAGAAAGGCGGTGAAACTGAGCTAAGCAGCTTAGCTAGCCTTGTGTTTCATAGTCGTCCTGAATTTGTTTCGTCTGGTATTGCTAGATTCTTCACAGAGCCTGCCTGCGGGGGGAACACATCACTCTGTGGTGCAGGAAAGGGGGAGGACAGGGGACTGGAGAAGGAAGTCTTAAGGAAATTGCTGTTAAGTGGTTCTTGTGGCTTTGGCTCATCAGATCCATATTGGCTCTGCGGCCTCCCAGTTTCCCATGGCTCCTATACCAGGACTGGGATGGGCTGGGGACTGGTTCATAAACATAGACTGCACTCTTTTAATCATTACTGTTTTGGAGAAGGTTTCATTTAGGTATACAGTGCTGGATTTGTGGCAGTTAAGAATGCAATTTTTCATACCTGAGCTTGTAGAGGAAAATTGTATTTTTGGAAATGAAATAGTTCCCCTAAAAAAAAATGGACAAAGTTTTGAACTTGAAGGATGTATATCTGGCTCAGACAAAGATGTGTATCTAAAATGGTATATCTGTAATGTCTTCTCGATTTCTGTAAAAACACACAGATGTAAGAATCATATCCAATGTACAGTATATTATGAATCAATGTTCCAGCTCTTTATGACACTGCATAGTGTCATGTTGTTGAGTGAAGGACAGTAACTGATTATTCTCCATGTCTGTTGTCAGGAACCTGATGCCTCGGACCCTGGAAGGTCAGATCACCATGGAGAAGACGCCCAGCTACTTTGTGACCAAGGAGGCTCCTCGTCGCCTCTGCACCATGAACTGCCACACCAAGCTCATTGTAGTCGTCCGCGACCCCGTGACCCGGGCAATCTCCGACTATACCCAGACGCTGTCCAAACAACCCGGCCTCCCCTCTTTCCAGAGTCTGGCCCTCAAGAATACTTCTACGGGATTGGTCGACACCTCGTGGAGCGCCGTGCGCATCGGCCTGTACGCCAAGCACCTGGAGAACTGGCTCCAACACTTCCCCTTATCTCACTTCCTGTTCGTCAGCGGCGAGCGGCTGGTGTCCGACCCGGCGGGGGAGATGGGCCGGGTGCAGGACTTCCTGGGTCTGAAGAGGGTGGTGAGCGACAAGCACTTTTACTTCAACCAGACTAAGGGATTCCCCTGTCTGAAGAAGCCAGAGGGAAGCAGCAGGCCCCGGTGTCTGGGGAAGTCCAAAGGAAGGCCTCATCCACAGATCTCACCAGAGGTACTGCAGAGGCTCAGGGACTTCTACAGGCCATTCAACCTCAGGTTCTACCGGATGACTGGACGAGACTTTGGATGGGACTGAGCCGTCCACCAATGTTACATGGAAATCAAGCCAAAGGGTGAAAATGATTACTTTAAAACATGTGGAGAGGACACTGCTTTCATCAAGACAGGAAACACAAGACTGACATTACATTTGTCAATGAGGGAACAGGGGTTCTAGGTTACCACTTTGACTTGTGACATGGTATGCATTATACAAAATGTTGGCATTTTTTGGTATTTTATGGAACAATGATATAAAGCTGTCGTTTATAGTTTCAGTTACAGTATGTGTATGTTGCTACATGTAAGAATAATGTAAGAACTCATTGTTTTGCCAGTGTAAAGTACATGAACCAGGAGATCATGATACATGTCACACAGTAAGTAGACCAAAGGATGTTGATGACTTGATACCTCTGTGTGAGGAGACTCATGTTACAATGGATTATACAAAGGATTAAACCCAACCTGTTTCTGACCAGCGTGTGTGTGTGTGTGTGTGTGTGTGTGCGTGCGTGCGTGCGTGCGTGTGTGCATGTTTAAGATACCGTAAGAAAAGTGTATTTATTGCAATAAGTGTATGTAGCTTTAATTATTCTTGTGACCACCCAACTAAGCAACAAAACATTTCTTTATCAGGGTTGACAATCCTTTTCTTTTGACTTTTGACTTGTGTTTTCAATGGTACTGTAGATCTAAAAACCAAATGTGTAACTATCTATCATTATCTGTCAAGTCAATCTAATACCAGACCCTGTTTACAGCATTTCCATTGGGACAGTATTACATTGGGACATTATTACATTGGATGATGAACCTCTATTACAAAGACTTTGTACACATAATGCTTTTTCTTCTCCTTGGGTAAAGAGTTAATTATGATGTGATACTTATTTCACCTTTTAACTTATTTAAGCCTTCATCATTTAAAATGATGCTCTTACTTGCAAACCTTTGATGCATCCAACAATGATACCTCACTTAGGGTACAGAAACACCATTTTGCAACCAAAACAGATTTGTATGTATAGTTTACCCTTCAATGATGAAACGCAATGTACAATGAGTATCATTATCTTGACGTTTACAATTTCACTTAACTCCAGGTCATTTGTAAATGTCATGCTTAAAGATTATGTTTGTCAAAGTTTATTTCCTTTCAATTATGTATAGGAAACTGTTTCGTATTACTCTATAAAAATGTTCTGTTAAACCATACTGAAGTTTACAACACTATTGTACATACTGAAATGAGAATATGTTGAGATGTTTATTAAAGCTTCATTTGAAATGAACATAATGTTAGTTTTTTTACTGAAACACACAGTGGTGCGGTTATGCTCTTGTGACCTGTCAGTGTTCTACTAGCTACAACAGGTCTCATTGAGACCCACCATCAGCAGACCCTTTGAGGTCTGTAGACCCAACTCTACCTCGTTTAGCATAGCCAGACCTTGTATTATTGTGTTCTGTGTATTCTCGGAGAACTCAGAAGCCTGGAATAAGAGGCTAAACTCTGTCTAACTCCTCAGTAGAAAACATGCACAGACCTCCGCTTCCCTCTTTCCTCTCTTCCTCTTCATCTTCTCTCTCCCTCTCTTTGCCCCTTCCCTCTCGCCCCCCCTTCGCTCTCCCTCTTTCTCTCCCTCCACATAGTGAGACCACATGTACAGTCTGAGGGCTGTGTGTGCTGTGGCCTTAAATTATGAAATATGTCAGCTGTCTTAAAAAGACCCCATCCTTCCCTCTCTGGGCAGAATTAGCACCACTCCTTTCTTTCAAAAGGGAGAAAACACATCTGCTCTGGTGGAACAACTTTTTTAAAAAGGAAGCCAACTTTCCCCCTGAAATGTAGACTGGGATGGATGCAGAACAGCTCCAGGATTAACAGTTAATGAATGGGCTCAGTTTAGGTTTAGTACCCAGTTACCTTGGCAGTAGCACTACTTTCTGCCTCCTGCCTACCTCCACCCAGTAGTCTACAGTACCTCCACTCAGTAGTCTACAGTACCTCCACCCAGTAGTCTACAGTACCTCCACCCAGTAGTCTCCGATACCTTCACCCAGTAGTCTACAGTACCTTCACCCAGTAGTCTACAGTGCCTCCACCCAGTAGTCTACAGTACCTCCACCCAGTAGTCTACAGTACCTCCACCCAGTAGTCTACAGTGCCTCCACCCAGTAATCTACAGTGCCTCCACCCAGTAATCTACAGTGCCTCCACCCAGTAGTATACAGTACCTCCACCCAGGAAACTACAGTACCTCCACTCAATAGTCTACAGTACCTCCACCCAGTAGGATACAGTACCTCCACCCAGTAGTCTACAGTGCCTCCACCCAGTAGGATACAGTACCTCCACCCAGTAGTCTACAGTGCCTCCACCCAGTAGTATACAGTACCTCCACCCAGGAGACTACAGTACCTCCACTCAATAGTCTACAGTACCTCCACCCAGTAGGATACAGTACCTCCACCCAGTAGTATACAGTACCTCCACCCAGTAGTCTACAGTGCCTCCACCCAGTAGGATACAGTACCTCCACCCAGTAGGATACAGTACCTCCACCCAGTAGAAAACAGTACCTCCACCCAGTAGGATACAGTACCTCCACCCAGTAGACTATGCCTGTCACACATTCCCACCTATGCGCCTCACTTAAATACGTCTGGCCACAGGCTAGTAGTGCCCTCAGTACCATTTAATGTCCCTGGCTCACTTCATCTGTCCCACATTTATTACATTTTATTTAGCTGCCTTTTCTGAGTGCCAGCCCAGTGGTAGGAGTGTGTGTGTGTGTGTGTGTGTGTGTGTGTGTGTGTGTGTGTGTGTGTGTGTGTGTGTGTGTGTGTGTGTGTGTGTGTGTTTGCCTGTGCCTGTGCCTGCGCGTGTGTCCATTTTTTCATATTCCCCCTCCATCTGGGCAAGTCGTTAGCACCAATGTCTTCGGTACCAGCCTAACAGTAAACTTAATGAAATCAGCGGAACATGAATCATAGGCTACATGTTTATTATACACTGGGCTGAACTACTGTGGCTCTAATGGGACTGCAACCCGACTGCAACCACAGCATGGTATGAGTGGATGCTCTGGGCAAAGCTGTCCCAAAACACTGCACAATGGGACCCGAAGGAATGGCTATGTATTTGAATCATTCCATTCTATGGGCATGGTCTCAACTTGAGGTGCATGCATAACATAACTCTCATTGATATCCACTGTCGGCATCCGAATTGACAGCTCTATGCACTGAAGATCTATGTATCTGCTAGATATGATTCAAGCCTTTAATAAGTCTGGTAATGTGACAGATCATGTAGACAGTCAAAGACTCCATCCTGGTTACATTGAACATGCCATCGTAAAACAACCCTGACATCATTGCGCCCCATCGTGAAAACAGTAGTACCAAGACATCATTTCTCACACGCGAGCCAAAAGGGGGATTTTGTAGTTTAGAAGACTCTACTAAGTTATCCAACAGAAATGACAAACTGTGATGCTATGACTGTAGTATAACTGTAGTGTACAATAACCAATCATTGCACTTCAGTTTCCATACACAGATAATTCCACAGATAAACCCAGAGGGAAACTGTGATCCAGTTGTTCTGACTGATTTGTTTACATTGAAGAGGATGGAGGTTTTAACAATGTAGACCTATAAAACCCGTACATGACTGAAGGGGTACATCAATTAAATTACAGGTTCATAAACCTTAATGTCTTCCGTTCCCCAACTAGGCAGTTTGTTGTGGCCCTAGTGGTATGCAGCTCTTAAGAATGAGGCCAAAATGTGATGCATGCCATCACTTCCTAGCATTGTGGATTTGTTTACCCTTATGAAAATCACCTGACGTAGATACGGTTACAGCCCTGTAATTATTGGAGATGAACCGTGATGAGGGACCTATATATTTTGCGTAAGGGACGGATGAGACATATATGGGCATATGGCAGACTAATCAGAACCAGTCACGAAGGAGGGTTGAACGATTTTGAGGGTTCTCAGTTTGAAGAAAAAAGGCTGATTTGTACACACCAGATAAAAGCAGGGTTACAGTGTAAAAGAGGTTTCTTTTGATTACTCATAAATGAAGACAGTCCGTTCTACAAGACTCCACACACTCTGTGGTTAGGGTAGTACACTGTATCTTGTTAAAAGAGTGACTCTGGCTTTAATTGTTCAGAGTAATTTGGGTCAAAATGGTTTAACTTTAAACTGGTGGTGAGTAAGCCTGTTTCAGGGAATGTTTTTTAGAGATGGGGATTAGGAAGTTTTACAATGGGACTTCATACTATTTCAGGACAAAACTCTTGCTTCAATACCACTTAGCATCCAAGTTGCTAGTCATTTATAATTAGCTTATTGGGTCTTTTTTGGAAAAATCACACAATTACATTTCATTGGATGGCAGACACCCATAAATGGCAAGGTGCAGAGCTAAATTGCTATTACCAATTGGATGAGAAAACTTCACACTTGAAACTATAACAGGGTTTTAAATAAATTATTTTCTACAGTACTGTCGACAGTCATCACATTCCAGGCATTCTGTTTTCACTAACAACTGAATCTATATCACTTAACATCTGAAAAGCCAAATGATATCATCGAATTCTTTAAGACTAGAGATTGCCTCGAAATATACATCTACTACCTAGTGCACCGTTGAATATGTCTTCAATTGATAGCATAGTACCTTCAGAGACAATGAGCCCTACACTCTTAGAAAAAAAGGTGCTATCTAGAACCCAAAAGGGTTCCATAGAAGAACCCTTTTTGATTCCAGGTAGAATCCTTTTGGGTTCCATGTAGAAATCTTTCTACAGAAAGATCCACCACATTGTACCCCCCTTTCAGGTGCTACCGTGCTAAGCCTTAATGAAGTGCACACCTGTTATGTTACATGGCTCAATTTCAGCTGCCAAGGACTCCATTCTGCCATAAGTCAGTATATAAGTTCCATGGTATAGGACAAGTTTTATATAAGTCTATGTAAAGCTTTGCCATGTCTATATAAAGCACTAATTGGTTCTTGATATGTTCCATGGTTTTATTAAACCCAACCACCCACTTATAAATTATTTATGATGAATTGACTTGAACACAAAGTAATTACTTCCATGTGTGGGAGATCAACTATAGTCAAAGATTCCATCATTAATTAGGACATTTATGAAGCGGACAAGAAGATAAACTATGTAACTATTGGTTTCCTAGACTGACATACATACAGACGCACACACACACACAAACAATCCAAACTTACACACAAACAATCCAAACTTACACACAAACAATCCAAACTTACACACAAACAATCCAAACTTACACACAAACAATCCAAACTTACACACACAAACAATCCAAACTTACACACAATATTTTTCTCAGCTAATCGCCAGCAATGAAATCCCATACTATCTATTCCTCGATAGTTTCCTATTCGTTGCCATGTGGACATATCTGTGCCTTGTTGTCATGCATGTGATATTGAATCCTCCCTCACTCAGTCTTTCCACTAGCTGTGTGTGCCTGTGGCGTCTGCTTTCTTAGGATGACCACACCACAGTACAGTCTGGTGACATACATACAGCACAGCACGCAAGTAGAACATCACGAACTGTCATTTCCTAAACGGAGACGTGGCAAGACTGTATAAAAAACTCTATAGGACTCTCAAAGTCAAGTCTATAGGACCTTCTCAATAGTACACTTGAAACAGACACAATAACATGTTTTAAGTTGTCTACTGTTTCCCAATCACCGCCAGCCTACAGATGAGCTTGAGCTTGGAGTGAGAAATCGACAAAAAGGTGGGAGCTGCTGTCTGTATGAACCCAAATGCAGGAACTCAGTGTCCTCAAGCCAAGAGAGGAGAGTTAACTACCTGCTACTACCTCTACCACCCAGTCATGAGTTGCTGATGAGTGCTGAGGATGGATGAAGGTGTTGTAGTGTGTCATACAGACTGTCTGTGTAAAATGAACCTCCAAAACTCATCTGCCTTCCTTCCTGCCTGTGTGCCTCACCTCTGCCTGCTCCTGGAATGACAGCTACCAGCCCTGTCATCTTTTAAAGATCCACCACACTCACTTCTGCGTTCACACGCAGGGGAAGCATTTCAGACAAATTAAATGGTAACTGATACCTTTCTTGTGTGACTGAGTGAGTGTTTCAGTATTTGGTCATGTTAACTTGGGGCTTATTTTTGTGTAGAAATGCAAAAGCTATACCCTACAGCAGAATTGCTTTTGTTTCCCCACTCAAAAGAAATAATGATGCGTTTTCTTTTCACAATGGGATTCCCTTTCTTCAAAGAGCGACTTCACTCTTTGGCTCATGTTTTATCCCACTGGCTTGATGCCCTGCAATGAATGACATCATTGTTACTGTCAGTGTGTGAGTGTTGGGTTGGTTTGAAGACACGCTGTGGTCTAACTGCAGGTAATCCACTCCCTGAGAATGTTAAGTGTACCTTCTCAGGCCTCTCGCTCGATGACAACATGCCATTTCACTGTTCTGAATGCTAAGCCATGGCTCCACACTTGGCTTTGAAACTATTGTTCAAGCCTAAGAGAGGAGACTAGAGGATAATACCCACAGACACATATAAGCTAAGATGACGATAATCATATCTCGTAAAAAGGAGCACCTGAAAGAGTACACATGCATATGCTATAACCCAATCATAGTTCACCAGACTGTATCATAGACGATAGTTGGGTACAGTTACAGCTACAGTGAGATTCTGAAGACATATTAAAACGGAACCTTTCATTCTTGTCATGATGATGAACAAGTTGGACATAACCCTAGTCCCCTGGAGGCTGCTGGGACATATAGTTGTGAGGCTGGGTGATAGAATGCCTCTGAGGTGTGGGATGATGATGGTGTATACTACACACAGACTCAGGTTACAGGGAGAGACAGGCTGAGACTGTGATTGATCCTGATAGCAGAGGCCTGTGGGAGAAGTGTAATTCAACCTGGAACAGATGTTAAAACCCCTGGAAGAACGTGGTTATGGAGAGGGCAGAGCTGGCAGACCCACGCTGCCCTTATTTACCGCCATTATAGACAACGGTTGAGCCGCACAGCGCGAGCCAGATACAGATGAGAAGATACATTTGACTGTGGATTTGAGAAACTGAGAAATGACGGACTGTAATCAAGTCAGACAGAAGTTACACAAGCCTGAAAATCTGGAGTCCTTTCCTGGAACGAAGCTAAATGAAAAGGCTTGTTTGATCCTATGACAAGAAACATTCCAGTTGAGAGTTGTTGTAGGTTGAAAGAAATCATACCATTTTCACACTACCCTGCCGACCCGAATCAAGCTTTGGCTCCGATATCAATATCAACTAGCCACTATGGTGGACACATGGAGATGGAGGGTGACAAGGAGTTACCTCTGGCCAGAAGTCTGATACTCTGATCACTTCCAAAAAAACACAGGTGTAATATGCTGTCTCATAAAGCCAGTGGATGAAGACAGTCTCCTCTCCACTGTTATAATGGGATAACATGCAGCAGGCCCACAACACAACTAGAGCAAAAACCTCCCTAAAACCTCCCTAAACTCAATAAGTCACGTCTTAAAAATCACTCATCTGTGACACTGTAGTGGAGACTCAATTTCATCTGTGAAATGTTGGAGATGATAAAAGGCACGCCAATATAAATGAACAGGCTGTAAATGTTTAATGTGACTATTTCTTCAGGCTGATTTGGCTTTGAAGAGGATTGGATCTGTAAGAGAAAAATCCCCTGATTGTTTTTCCTATTCATAGTAGAGTAGACAGGAGTTCAAAATGCCATGGGCAATGTTCCTCACAAACAGGAGAAAAAGACAAGATTTTTTAAGGCAAACATTCTAACTGTGATTACAGTGATGTGCTGTGGCAGAGGCTGTTGTCTAGAGCAGAAAACAACAATAGGTCAGGATAAGATTAAGATCAGCACCTGGCCCACTTGTTGAGCATCTGATTTAGTGAAATCTACTGGACCAGAAATTCAAAACAAGATTTATATTTCCAATTGTAAAATCAATGCATTTTTTTAGTCTAATAGGCTACATTGTAATTCTGTATTAGAATCTTTGAGTAAGCACTGCCCTCTGCTGGTTTCAGAAATGCAACAATGTACTTGATCAGTGTGCATTCTGCATGAAATAGGCCTGCCTAATGACTCCAGTGTAATTCCATACATTTCATCCAGCTCTCTGCTCGGATTAAAAGCAAATTACAGAAATGTACCATAAAACACAGATTTTAAGAGTTTGCTAATGATCTGTCAAAGTCTGCCAACTTTAAAAGTCATGCTGACAACATCATCTATGCCAGCATGTAGTTCATCGTGCACCTGCACAGCGGATACACCCTTGGGAGTCCCTGTGAGAATCAGATCCCCCTCTTCTAAGGTGATGATCTCACTGATGTAGCTGATGAGAAAGGGAATGGAGAAAATCATCTGAGAGGTGCAGCCATTCTGGCGCATCTGGCCGTTCACATTGAGCCAGATCTTCACGTTTCCCGGGTCGGGTATCCGCTCTTTGGGGATGAATTCACTGACGGGACAAGATGTGTTGAACGCTTTGGCCAGAGTCCACGGAAGACCTTTAGACTTGCAGTCATCCTGGACGTCCCGAGCTGTCATATCCAAACACAGGGCGTACCCTGCGACGTGTTGCATCGCGGAGGATTGGGGGATAGCGGTGCCTCCTTTCCCGATGACCACCCCCAACTCGATTTCATGGTGTACACTGTTGGAGTATTTGGGAATGAGGATAGGTGAGCCCTCTGTCAGATATGCAGATGGAGTCTTCAGGAACAACACGGGCTCTGTTGGGACGACGTTATTTAGCTCTTTTGCATGGTCGGCGTAGTTCCTCCCAACACAGATGATCTTCTTTCCCCACTCCCAAAATCGAGATATATTTCGTGAAGTCATTGTAAAGAAATCTTGTCAAGTCTACAGCTGCTCCGAAGCAGTTCTTACCATCAAAACGACCTTTGCCCGCTGCAGCTTCCTTGAACAAACCTGTCAAACGTACGGTATCCCAGAGTGGACAAAAACAGTTGACGTGTTACATAATAAAAGTTAATTCAAAAAGATGAGATATTTCGATACGAAATAAATGCATTATGTAAATATTACAATGACGCTAAATCAGTGCATATATATTACAAACTCAACCTGATTACAAATATGACGTCGTAAGGTTCCGTGGGTTCGCTTTCTCCAGCCTATCAGCTGATATTCACGAGCTACTCCCCTCGCATTCGATTGGTGTATCTGTGGAGGTCAACGTTAAAGAAGGCGGAACTCTTCTTTAAACCAAACGAGTTTGGTTCCTGTACATGCGATTGCGATATTAGCAAACAGCTACAGTGTTGCTGGCTATGTTTTACAGGTCACTGGTAGCGAGTGCCTGCACTCTTGGCGTTCTTGGAGCCGCTGCAACGTATAAAATTGGTATGTTTCGCTCACATCCCGATCTTTCAAGTTCTTTACACAGCTACATAACAACCCTGAAAGTTTCTAAACGAACTGTCACTGATGGCACGCCAACGTAAGGTTAGCTAGCTTTCATATTTATAATTTACACAGCATATTCAAATGCTAGCTAGCTACTGTCAAAGCAGCCATATATCTTTGAAGCAGCTGTCCCGGGCTAGCTAACTGGTGTTGATTAGCGCTTAGCAAGCCCCTGATGCTATTACATCATCCCCTTCCTTGTCTGGCATTTCCTCTTACAATTCTCTCACACACAGACTGAACTGAAGGCTTAGCTACGCATAGAATTTGGCAGCATCGAAATATTTGCAAACCATTGGATTCCAGTTATTTTAATGTATTATTCTGATCTTACTCCATAGTACTTCGGTTTTGTGTTCTTTGGCTGGCTTGTTTACTTTCATGTGAATGACAGCTTGAATAAATTGAGAACAAGCTCTCTCTGACAGGGTTACAATAGCTAAACTTTACTTGGCTGTTCTCCAAGAACCACGTAGCCCTTGTGTACATTGTAAGCACGTTTACCTTCTGTTTACCCTGTATGTGAACTGTATTTTTCAACGAAAATGGATTGGTTAATATTATGGCAACTATTTTATATTTTTACGATGACAAATTGGTTAGTGAGTTCTGTTATGTCTAATGTGATGAATTGTAAATATTGTGTAGCCCCTGCGCACGTCCAAGCAGCCCTTCTACACAAGGAAGCTCCTGATATCCCGATAAGGAAGTCTTTACTGGTGGAGCAGAGCGACATGAAGGTAGAACTGCTGCCAGCCCTCACTGACAACTACATGTACCTTCTCATTGATGAGGAGTCAAAGGAAGCTGCCATCATAGACCCAGTTGAACCAGTGAAGGTATGAAATGAAATATAGCCTGCTGTAGGTTTGTTTTGATGGATCAACAGTAGGATATGATGTATATACATTTTATAATCATTTGATTGTCTCTTCAGGTTGTAGAAGCTATCAGAAAGCACGGTGTGAGACTTACAACAGTTCTGACTACCCATCACCATTGGTAAGTCCAGATGTCAATCATTGTTTTTTAATATCACTCAGTGCAAATGACTCAGCGAAATTACCATTGTGAGCAGTCCAATAACACTGAGATTAGATATACCGACATTATAGGATTTCCATGTACCATGCGTTGTCTCCTTCTCTCTACAGGGACCATGCGGGAGGCAATGAGAAGATGGTGAGGCTGGTGCCTGGTCTCACTGTGTACGGAGGAGATGACCGGGTGGATGCCCTCACTAAGAAAGTCAAACACTCCAACACGTTCAAAGTAAGGCCTTATACCTGAGTAACTACCAGCAGAATAACCTATGTAATAACCATAACAGACCTAAAACAAAACACCTGTCTATTTCATTGCCAGGTTGGTTCACTTACAGTCAAGTGTTTGTTTACGCCATGCCACACCACTGGCCACATTTGCTACCTTGTGACCAAAGACAACAGCACTGAGCCTCCAGCTGTCTTCACAGGTAAGCTACTGATATCTTTCCAATTTGACTGTATCACCTACTGTAATAGAGAGCAATAGTAATGGCATGTTGGCTAAAGCCCATGAGAAATTAAAAGGGGTTTTGGATAAAAGCCGAAAATAAGAACTGTGTTAAACACAGGCTTAGGAGATCTTATACGTTTTGTTCTGTGAGATAATCTGTCAGCTAATGTCCCTTTGTGAATTTTGAAGCATTTAGTAATCAAAACAGCACATAAAGGCTTCATAATTCATAAAGGTCATGTTAACTGACTGATATTCTCATAGAACAAAACGTATAAGATCTCCTAAGCCTGTGTTAACCTCAGACCTTATATTTTATATCCTAAAACCACATTCTTTCCAAATTGGTTCGTTCAGCCATTCCTGAGGTACACTGCATGAGGTACACCTGCTCGTCAAATCTCATTCCAAAATCATGGGCATTAATATGGAGTTGGTCCTCCTTTTGTTGCTATAACAGCCTCCAGTCTTCTGGTAAGGCTTTCCACTAGATGTTGGAACATTGTTGCGGGGACTTGCTTCCATTCAGCCATGAGCCTTAGTGAGGTCGGGAACTGATGTTGGGCGACGAGGCCAGCGTTCCAATTCATCCCAAAGGTGTTCGATGGGGTTGAAGTCACGGCTCTGCAGACCAGTCAAGGTCTTTGACACCGGTCTCGACAAACCATTTCTGTATGGACCTCTTTGTGCACGGGGCATTGTCATGCTGGAACAGGAAAGGGCCTTTCCCAAACTGTTGCTACAAAGT
This sequence comes from Oncorhynchus clarkii lewisi, assembly GCF_045791955.1. NCBI lineage: Eukaryota > Metazoa > Chordata > Actinopteri > Salmoniformes > Salmonidae > Oncorhynchus > Oncorhynchus clarkii. The sequence continues at coordinate 234,113 of NW_027260849.1, forward strand.
TGGAAGCATTTAATTGTCTAGAATGTTATTGTATGCTGTAGTGTTACGATTTCCCTTCACTGAAACTAAGGGGCCTAGCCTGAACCATGAGAAACAGCCCCACACCATTATTTATCTTCCACCGAACTTTACAGTTGACACTGCATTAGGGCAGGTAGCGTTCTCCTGTTATCCGCCAAACCCAGATTTGTCCGTCGGACTGCCAGATGGTGAAGCGTGATTCATCACTCCAGAGAACCCGTTTCCACAGCTCCAGAGTCTAATGGCGACGAGCTTTACACCACTCCAGCCAATGCTTGGCATTGCACATGGTGATCTTAGGCTTGTGTGTGGCTGTTAGGCCATGGAAACCGATTCATGAAGCGCCTGACAAACGGTTCTTGTGTTGACGTTGCTTCCAGAGGCAGTTAAGAACTTGGTAGTGAGTGTTACAGATAATTTTTATGTGCTACTCTGTGGTCCCGTTCTGTGAGCTTGTGTGGTCTACCTACCACTTCACGGCGGAGCTGTTGTTGCTTCTGGACGTTTCCACTTCACAATAACAGCACATACAGTTGACTGGGGCAGCACTAGCAAGAAAGCAATTTGACAAACTGACTTGTTGGAAAGGTGGCACCCTGTGACGGTGCCACGTTGAATGTCACTGAGCTCTTCAGTAAGTCCATTCTACTGCCAATGTTTGTCTATGGAGATTGCATGGCGGTGTGCTCTTTTTTTATACACATGTCAGCAATGGGTGTGGCTGAAATAGCCGAATACACACATTTTGAGGAGTGTCCATATAGATATATCATTTTCTTTTAATCTAGGAGAACTCTATTGAAGTCTGAATAGACCCGTCGTAATGCAGTTCCAGTCATAGGGGACATCAATCTCTTAACAGTTCTGATCATTAAACATGAGTTAACTACTGTAGGTTTACTTAGGTATCTAGGTATTATTAAATCAGCAGATTTTCATGGCAGCCCTTTGACCCTTGTTATCTTCCTGTTTAGGGGACACACTGTTTGTTGCTGGCTGTGGGAAGTTTTTTGAGGGTACAGCTGAACAGATGTACAGGGCATTGATAGATGTGCTGGGACGTCTGCCCCCTGAAACAGTAAATATACCTCTATCACACTGTGTTAAATGAACTTCTACATATAACTTTCTTTACATGTAATGACAGCTACTGGATTAACACTATTCAGTGTCTGTCTTTTATAGGTTAGAAACGGTCAGTTATTATTACATTATATGTGACCAAGCACATGTGCTGACAAACTCTGTCGTGTTAACACGACAGTCACACAGCAGATGGGAACAATAGTGTGTTTGTGTTCCAGCGTGTTTACTGTGGTCATGAGTACACCATCAACAATCTGAAGTTCGCTCGACATGTGGAGCCCGACAACGAGGTCATCAAGAAAAAACTAGCATGGGCAAAGGTATATCTTGATACATTTCATTAAAGGCCCAGTACAGTCAAACACATGATTTCCCTGGGTTTTATATACATTTCCTCACTGAGGTTGGAATAATACTGTGAAATTGTAAAAAAATATATGATTAATGCCCTTAGTGTAAGAGCTGCTTTTAAAAGATTGTCTGAAATTTCTGCTGTTTTTGGTAGGATGGAGTTTTGGCCTTCCATGGTGAAATCACCATGTGGTAAATTGGTTAATAGACCAATAAGAAAGGGTTCCAAACCTCTCTGCCAATAACAAATGTCCAGTTTTCCCCTCCCACTCAGACCACTCCAAGATAGTCATAGCTAAATATTTAGACATTTCCCTTTTGCTAAGAAGCTATTTTTGACCATTGTTTTCAATTAAAATCACATTAATTTATTGAATTGTTACCCAGAAATGATATTGAGATAAACAGCTGCATTGGACATTGTGTGTGAACACATGGCCATGGTGATCTTTAATGTAATCAAGAAAATGTATAATCTGCTTTTTATTAAATCCGTAGGAGAAAGTCAGTAATGGAGAACCAACCATCCCCTCCACTGTGGCTGAAGAATTCAAATTCAACCCCTTTATGAGAGTGAAGTAAGTACAACTAGTGATGGACATTTTTATAAAGCACTTGCTCAGCACTGATCTCTTATACGAGCATCAGACAATCCACAAGTGCCCTCTTGAGCTTTGTGTCATAGAGGAATGCGGGGAAGACGAGGGAGAGGATTTTTAGCATGGAAATTAAAGTGCCAATGCTCACTCTGTATGTAGTGAAATAATTGAAGTGACATTCTTTCCTTTCTATTCCAGAGAGAAGTCTGTGCAAGAGCATGCTGGGCAGAATGACCCTGTTGAAACCATGAGGAGTCTCCGTAAGGAGAAAGATGGCTTCCGGGTCCCCAAGGACTGACTGCAGAATGGAGTCTAGTGAAATCCGTTCCACTACATGCGTACCAGTGCACTGGACTTGTTACTAACAACTATGGCAAAATATTTCCTACCTGTTTCATTCACTACATAAAATACTGTATTTACTACATTTCAACATTCTGTACATTAGCTTGTAGACCTAATGCAAGCATCAAGCAAAACATTGTAGTCTCGTCACGAGGAAGACTAGAGATGGGAGTATGAACTGGATTTACAGAATACAATTTGATATGTATTGCAGAAGATTGATTCAAGAATCTACTGAAATGTACAGTTTGATGTAGAGTAAATACAGTATTGATATTCTGTAATGTGAAAAATAATATTTTAATAAACCCCAACAATTCTTATCTGCAGAAGCAAAACCAAACTATAAAGAGCAGGGTGAAGGTTGAATAAGTAGATTGTCTTAATGTGCAATGTTTGTAAATTAATTTAGACTTTTTGTCTCTGTATAAAGGTTTCTTATCAAGTGTTTTATTATTTTAATATGGTATATTCACTCAACAATATTTCCGAGGTTTGGGGTATAGTCCCTTTAGAGAAGCCAGGGCTACCTTAGTGTGATTGCTGGACATTTAGAAAATCAAGACTGAAGCGCTTCCAAACATCTCTCATACTATAGAAAATAAGACAACTTATGCTCTTTGTTAATCAAAAGCTCCATATATATATATACATACACACATATCAGGCTTTGAGTGCCAATGTGAAGTTCGTGATGCATAGGTCTTACTAAAAGCTCCATATATATATATACATACACACATATCAGGCTTTGAGTGCCAATGTGAAGTTCGTGATGCATAGGTCTTACTAAAAGCTCCATATATATATATACATACACACATATCAGGCTTTGAGTGCCAATGTGAAGTTCGTGATGCATAGGTCTTACTAAAAGCTCCATATATATATATACATACACACATATCAGGCTTTGAGTGCCAATGTGAAGTTAGTGATACATAGGTCTTACTAAAAGCTCCATTGTCTCCTTCACAGAAAAAGCAATAAAGCAGATTCTTTCTATTGTTGGCCTAACAATTAATTTCATATTTGTGAGAGATTCATTTCCCTAATGACTATTACCCGCTTGCAGAATTCTTAGGGTAAAACGGTGATGTTTGCTTGACATTCTGTATTAACATTCACATCTATAACAAAAGAGCTGCTAAACATTTAGTTTATTATATAAGCAATATATTTTGACATTGCTAATATTACTTAGTCCATATTAAATGGTTGAACCTAGCTGCTTAACTGACAGCATACCGTATGAAGGTATGTGCCTCGTTCTCACCATGCCATACAAAGGAAGAAAACACTGAAAACATGAATGTAAATATTGAAAGTGTATGCTTATTTCTACAGCTAAAACTGTTCCTTAGTATCGTGTCAGTATGTATATAAATGACTGCTGGTACGTGGTGAATAACGTACTTGAAAGTTACACTAACATTTTAATATGCAAAATATGTATCATAGATGTATTATAAATAAGGCAGAAATGATATACATTTAAACTAAAATATTTCTTTAGAATTCCATCAGAAAACATTTCAAGGGTCCAAATCCTTTTCAGTGCATACAAGAGAAATAACAGAATTTGCTGCTGTATTCATAATTAGTGCACACTTAAATGTAGTAATAATTATCCCAACCATACCAGTGGTCTGGTATGAATTAGCTTGTGCGTATACAATCTATAGCCTGAATGTATACAGGCTTTATGTTGGTATAAATAAATGACAGATCTAGAAGAAAAATAAACGCACACCTATTTAGGCAAGGTGCTGGCTAGGTGCTGGCTAGCGGAGTAGAAAACCTGAAAATGAAAGAGCCGCACACTCTAGGAGCTCAGATGCAAAAAATTGAATTACCAACCAAGCTGTCTTCACCAAATTTTTGCATCTGAGCTCCTAGAGTGTGCGGCTCTCTTTTATTTTCAAATAAATAAATGACAGGCCACCACAGTAATTAAGCACTTGGCGATAATGCTCTATTTGATCTGACAGACAGTCCTTTAAGCACAGACAGAAGGATAGAGGGATGGATAGACAGAGAAAAGAAATGGGGGGTTCTTAAAAGCAGAGAGAGAGGAGAGAGACAAAGAGACGGTAGAGGAGAGAGACAAAGAGATGGTAGAGGAGAGAGACAAAGAGATGGTAGAGGAGAGAGACAAAGAGACGGTAGAGGAGAGAGACAAAGAGACGGTAGAGGAGAGAGACAAAGAGACGGTAGAGGAGAGAGACACAGAGACGGTGAAGGAAAGTGCTACATTCAGGCATCCAGTACATATGGAGCATAAACATTAACCCAAGGTCAAGTTGTGTGATTTCACTCAAATGGTTCAAATAATCCTAGAATAGGGATGCATCTCAATAGACAAAATGTATGTGCATCATGCCTTTTTCTTTATTTCTACTGATATTAAAGAACTAAGACAGGTGACAGAAAATACCCAACAAGAACCGGCCATGTTGCTTCCACCTAACCGGTGTTAAACTCAATGGAGATGAAACAGAGAGGGCTACTTTAGACTATTGAGATGCACCCTGACACTTGAGGACAGACCATTCACTTACAGAAACCCTTCAACATCCTTTCACCCTCTTCTTCACCATTTGACAAGGAGTCCGTTGGTGGCCTTGTCCACTGCATGGTACTGTGTGTGCAGCAGCTCCCTGGCTCTCTCCTCTCCTACACTCTGTAGCCAGGACTGGTAAAGCTCTGCCACGTGCTGGTCCTCCTCTGGCACTAGAGGGCGCTCCTCCTTGTACAGATCCTCCACCTGCTGCAGCAACTCCTTGTTGTTCTGCTCTGGTAAGGGCTTCACCTGGCCTCCCCCATTCAGACAACCTGTATACACACACAGTGAGGAAACACAACACACAACTGGTTTTACAAGTTCAATTTGACTTGAACCAAAAAAATGAATTACAAACAGGAAACATTCCCCAGGGGAATTCACGCAGTGTGCTTTCTAACACTAGCTGCTGCCTGTGGTAGCTTCTGTGCAGATGTAGAATAGAGACTTCAACCATAGCAGTAAAAAAATCAATGGACGAGACATAATTCAATTCCACCCACTTGAATGTGGGATGAAAAAAAACATGCATTTGTATATAGTATCTTGTGTTTATATTAAACGCAAATGTAAACCAACAAACAAAGCCTCCTCTTTCCTCACCTGACGGACAGGCCATGACCTCTACGAAGTGGTAGGGTGACTTTCCCCTCTTGAGTTTCTGCACCAGGTTCTGGATGTTGCGGAAACCGTAGGTTGTGGCGAAACGCAGCACGACCACACCGTCCCTTTCCAGGGTCACCTCCTGGAAGTCCTTGTTCCTAAAGGGGACAGGTTAATCAGGGTTGTGTTCATTAGGCACCAAATACAAGAAATCAGACTGAAACAGGGAAGGTCAACTTGGATTTGTCCAATCAGAAACGCTGTTTCTTAAACATGCTCTAATCTCAGGGTTATTCTTCTCAACAAATCTATACATCCATGGCTGATAGGAAGCAGAGACAGACTTCCCTACACATCTCATGGAAATGAAGAGAGACTGAGTATTTTGCCTGCACTATTTCACAGTTGACACAATTAAGTGAAAGCTAACCAATTAGCAGAGGTGAGCTCCTAACAGGGCTTTAATACTGCAGGGCCAGACTGACTTACTTGAGTGTCTTGTAGGTGAGCTCCTTCACCTCCTCTCCAAACAGCTGTCTGGCAGCGTGTGTGAACACGTGATGGAGGTATCCTCCTGAACCGCTCCCTGCATGGCCCAGCAACTCATCACCACACACACTGCTGAACCTGCAGGGACACAAGTGCATGCACACATCAGCAAGTGTAGAGTTCTTCTGACGCACGCTGCATGCACACACACGTGCACGCACACACACACACACACACACACACACACACACACACACACACACACACACACACACACACACACACACACACACACACACACACACACACACACACACACACACACACACACACACACACACACACACACACACACCTTCTGGAGTTCTCCTGACACACACGTATGTATTAATTTATAGGTAAAAGATGAGGTTCAAACCCTTACATTGTATCTAATGGGGCTGGCTCCACATCGCTGAGCAACACTTTCTCTTCCTCTAGCATCTTCAGAACTTCTCCTGTCATGAAATAAACAGAAACAGACATCAGCAAATGTACATTTAAAAATGTGATTCAAAACAGAAAACAAACACAGACACTTTGAATACTATCTGCCATAGTGGTTTCATGTCCTCCCTACCTGAAGTGATGACACAGTCCACCTCTCTGGTGTCAGCCTCCTCCAGGTAGAAGTCAGGCCTGGAGGCCTCCAGTTTCTTATCATAGCAGGGCATCACAGTCACATGGTAGATCTGCTGTGGGTTCAGGCCCTGCAACAACAACAACACACACCTGTCAGTCATATCCTTTAGAAGATCTCATCCTACTATACAGACATGATGGAATCATCATCCAAAATGAACACAAATTCTTATCATCTATTAAACGTTACTCTCCATCTCTGATCTAGATCCCCTGACTCCATTTAGTCTATTCCAAAACTAACATCTAGATATTTAACCCTGCAGTCTTCATCGCTGAATGTCAGACTCCTGCATCATCAGCTGGCGGAATTATTGGGGGGCTTCCGGTTCAGAACAATTATATTGCAGGTCAGAAGCTTTTTAAATCAAGAAAACACTTCTTTTTTTTTACAAACCCAGGAGCTGGTCGTTTTGCATTATGTGAATTCCATTCTGTGAGCGGTGAGGCAGACATAGAAGGCTACCAGCAGGGAACTGTCCATTATTTGTGTTGTGCTGAAACATTTTTATTTGTCCATATGTAGAGCTTATGTTCCCTTCCCCCACGTAAGAATACATTGCCAAGTTGACTCCCCCTGGCTAGCCTCTCTCCATGTGAAAATGGCTAAAGTAACAGGACAAAGAAAGAAAAGTGATGATGGAGGAATACACAATCGTGGAAACAGCTGCTGCGCAAGTCATTATGGACACGGTCAACAACTCGCTAGATGGATGCACAGCCTGCAAAAAGAGCAAGCAGGTATGTGTTTATGTTTATGATAATTCAGGTCATTATTAGTGGATGATTGTGTTAATTCAGGCTTTCGTACATGTAGACCGTACGCAGGACATATAACATTTAAACCAGTGCTGCTGGTAAAAGTGCAGCCTAGTAAATAAGTTATTCTGGGAATAAGTACTTTAGTGACATGTCAATATTTTTTAAACCTCCCGCTTTGGGCTGGATGTGTCAATGTGTAGTTTATATACGGCTAATCTATGAGCAGAATTACTGTCTTACCTCAATTAACCACAAAATCCCTAGTTTAAAAGCGACTGTTTTCTGTAAGATGTGGTGTGCCATTTTCCCTAACTTCCCCCACATGGGCCAGCCCCCTAGCAATTCAAGTTCCAGCCCATCGCTATTTGAGAGACAACTAGCAAGAATCACACACAGCAGAGCAAGAGAGAGAGCAATGACATGGAGCACATATCTGCAAATATGTGATGTAGTACACCATTATCGGGGACCACTTTTAGCTCGTGGATGCCACTTTCAGAACTACTGGCTACAAAGTATACAAAAGTACCAGGGAATCCCTTTAAGTTTCAATTCAATTATTTGATTATCTAAACAATATTGAATGTAAAGGTCTTGTTTCGTTATGTCGGCTACAGGCTCTACAGGCTTTCATGAGGTAAGAAGGTTAATTGGAAGGCTCCTTTTTACAAAGCAATTTGAGTTGTCAATGTGACGCATTGCATAGGCATAGTGAAGAAAAAATATATATGGTTCTTAATTCATGTTGAATAGACATGCAGACAAATTCATTCATGCAGGGAAGAAGAATATTAGCCTACTACACAGGAGTCACAAACACTAAATAAATAGATGTTATTTGGCAGGGTTGACGGATCAACTCGCAGAACAATTTTATGCGGCTCGGTCGGATTGCACAGAAAGATCTCTCTTGATGTCGGGTAGGCTCAGAATTTATGTGGCTGGAGCGGGGTGGGTGCAGCTCCAAAAAACAGACCTATGCAGGACTCTAGTGTCAATGAGCCCCGACCAACCTGCTGGCCAGCGAAGAAGCCCTTCACCAGAGAGCCCATCATCTGCTGTGGGGAGCGGGTGGAGCTGACGTAGGGCAGGATGAACTCTCCATGGGTTTTCTCTGCATAGCAGATCCAACCTGAAGACAACACAAGCCTGTATTATTACAGGGCCTGAAGACAACACAAGCCTGTATTATTACAGGGCCTGAAGACAACACAAGCCTGTATTATTACAGGGCCTGAAGACAACACAAGCCTGTATTATTACAGGGCCTGAAGACAACACAAGCCTGTATTATTACAGGGCCTGAAGACAACACAAGCCTGTATTATTACAGGGCCCGAAGACAACACAAGCCTGTATTATTACAGGGCCCGAAGACAACACAAGCCTGTATTATTACAGGGCCCGAAGACAACACAAGCCTGTATTATTACAGGGCCCGAAGACAACACAAGCCTGTATTATTACAGGGCCTGAAGACAACACAAGCCTGTATTATTACAGGGCCTGAAGACAGCACACGCCTGTATTATTACAGGGCCTGAAGACAACACAAGCCTGTATTATTAATGAACCTGAAGACAGCACAAGCCTGTATTATTAATGGACCTGAAGACAGCACAAGCCTGTATTATTACAGGGCCTGAAGACAACACAAGCCTGTATTATTACAGGGCCTGAAGACAACACAAGCCTGTATTATTACAGGGCCTGAAGACAACACAAGCCTGTATTGTTACAGGGCCTGAAGACAACACAAGCCTGTATTATTACAGGGCCTGAAGACAACACAAGCCTGTATTATTACAGGGCCTGAAGACAACACAAGCCTGTATTATTACAGGGCCTGAAGACAACACAAGCCTGTATTATTACAGGGCCTGAAGACAACACAAGCCTGTATTATTACAGGGCCTGAAGACAACACAAGCCTGTATTATTACAGGGCCTGAAGACAACACAAGCCTGTATTATTACAGGGCCTGAAGACAGCACAAGCCTGTATTATTACAGGGCCTGAAGACAACACAAGCCTGTATTATTACAGGGCCTGAAGACAACACAAGCCTGTATTATTAATGAACCTGAAGACAACACAAGCCTGTATTATTACAGGGCCTGAAGACAACACAAGCCTGTATTATTAATGGACCTGAAGACAAGCCTGTATTATTACAGTACCTGAAGACAAGCCTGTATTATTACTGGACCTGGAAGAGACCAGGGCCTATATTTATAAAGTGTGTCAGAGTAGGAGATGATCTGTCCCCCCTCTTATTCCCTCTTCTGGCCGTGACCCCACTCTCCTAGGGTGTCTCGGAGGGAGTTGGGATATGCAAAAAACAAATTTCAAATTAAAACACACTTGTACATGTGTGAAACAGGACAAATAGAAGTACCCACCACTTCTAATCTGATGAACTTTGTGAAATTGGGCCCTGGTTTCTGAAGTTCTATTGGAAGGATTCTGACCTGGAGATAATCAGGGGCTAGTTAAGGTGTTGAGGTACAGCTGGTTACCTGGGCAGGCAGAGGCCAGCATGGGCAGGGCCTGCTTGTCTTGCTCCTTCCGATGGAACCGCTCCACAAACTCTCTCTGACTCTCCAACAGGCTGAAGGTCCTGCTGAAGCTGGTGTCAAACACGTGGTGAACCCCTGAAACACAACAGTCAGTATATTTTATCTAAATATAATGTATCTCACTAATGTGTCAGATAAACCGATGTCCTATATTACACAGATACACAAAGGTTTATCTTTTAACCTTCGCACTCACCCAGACCCTTGAAGAAGGCGGTGAGCCTCCTGCCTGCCTCACTGCTGCTCAGGCCGTAGCGTGCTGCCAGGGAGGCTCTGGACTGTGGGGACACAGACACCACCACCACCTTCTGCTCTGCTACACCTGCCTGCTGGGGAGATGAAGGGAGACTAGTTACACACAGAGGAGACAGATACAGACACCATCATCATCACTAAACACGCTGGGTTGAGTATGACTGGTGGGTCCTGTTTGTGGGTCTTCAGATGGATGCCAACACACACACACACACACACACACACACACACACACGCACACACACACACACACACACACACACACACACACTACCTTGTTGCTGCGTAGCACCCTGTAAATCTCTTCATGACTCTGCTGTGTGATAAGGACACTCTCAGCTGAGGTGATGCAGCCACTGCAGGCCAGGCAGTCATTCAGAGTGATCTTAGCTTTCTCCAGCTTCTGCTTTCCACCATCCTGGAGACACAAAGAACAAGTTGGAGTAATATTGTACTGTAGGTTAACAGTGAGAAAGAAAAAGTTTGTCTCAAAAAGTAGCATCTGCTGCTTAAATTAATTTGAGAAAGTACTTGACAAAACAAATCCCATAAGGCAGCCATATTGCTTTTACCGATCCTGTGTCTTCAGAACAAGTTCAGGTGAAGGAGAGATGAGAAGAGCAACAAGAACGTTTTGAGATTCACCCTCAGTGAAGTAGGCTCATGCCAGTTGACATGTTAGTCAATGTAACATCATCACAGCTCCAGCTGTGGTCACTATGTGGGAAACATTGAAGCATACGCACCTGTTTAACCTGGAAATAGCTCCCATCATCTTCTATTTGAATTTTAGCCACAGATCGGCCTTGCTTCTTCTCCACCTTGACTGGTTTCACACATTCCTAAGAAAGGACAAGGGGAGCAAGTAGCAATCAGTTTAGGGGGGAAAGTACAATCACAAACAATACTAGCTAGCTTAGTCACATCGTGCTTACAGTACAAGAACCAATTAAATTAAAGTAAAAGGAACTAATGGTGTGTCTGATGACAGATACAAGTGGACATCTTTGGCTAAGTTATTCAACCTAGGAAGTGAACTAGTTAACGTTAGCTAGTCAAATGAGTCACATGTCATTTCGATGACCTAGCGAGAGCGCAAAGCAACTAGGTAGTAGAGGAGGCTGGAAGGAAACAACATCTCTGAATCCATTCTAATGATCTCATTCCAGTCATTACAATGAGCCCGTTCTCCTAAAGCTCCCCCACCAGCATCCGCTACGAGTTAACTAGGTTAAAAAAAGAACAAAAGCGGGTTCAATTGAAAACCACCATTGCTTCAATCAATTTACACAGCAATGCCAATAACACAATATACGCATTTGGAGTTGGACAGATCATACTCTATTTGACAGCTAGCCAGTACTTTAGAGGTTAGCTAACTACAGTAGCTAGCTAGCTAACTAGCTACTGAGAGTGGCGACCAGTGAGTCATTAACATTAAAATAACCACATTGTACCTATGCTAAAATTATGTAAAACGTGTTTAATAACATGATTGTTGTATGGTTAAGTGTTATTTACCTGGGAAGGAGTGATAAAATCATCTAGATCTGTCAACTGCAAAACACCGCTAAATTGGGACACCATGTTTAGTGCTGCTGTAAAGCAGTTTGTGTTTACTTTGAGTGTCGTAAAGATGTTTCGTCAGAGAATGTGCTTCTCTCATACCAACCAGATTTGATACTTGGTATTTTTAAACAGTACCCAAGTTTACCGAAGCGATGAAATGAAAATAAATAATGTGCGTATGAACCCCATTTATTTAAGCTCTCAGAATTCACATACCAGAATCAAATCATTCAAATCTATGAATCAATGTACTTTTTAGGCTATGATAAAGGAAACCAAAGGTGACCAAAACTTGAAATATGATACCATAACCTACACATCCAGGGAACTGTCAGAGCTCCTATTTAAATAAAATATCAAGTATTAACAATAAATAACAATAATCAAGTTAAAAACTTGATAATCAAGCATAATCAACTAATATGTGCAAAATACACAATCTTCAATTTGTAATGACTGCACAATTAATTTGTAATGACCAATGTTCAACAATGTTGTACAATCAGACAGTGTTTTAACCTGAGACTGTGCAGCAGCATATCAATAGAACATAAAGAGCTACGCTCTAAAGGCATGTTAACATTGCAGTATAATATAGACTGCATGAATCTTACAGTGCAATTTGATCATAACAGGATCAGTTCCTTTCTGTATTCTTCATATTCAAGCATACACTTAATAATTAATTTATATCTGCTCATAACTCATAGACCATCCAAGGCCCTCATGCTAAAATTCCAAGCAGTAAAAACATATTATGCCATGGTTACTGGCAAAACCCTTAGCTGCATCATTATGTGGCAACAGGGAGGATCTAGAAAAAACATATACAGGAAACCTATAATGATAATGCAATACAGACAGTGTTATAACAGAATGTCATTCTCATCAGAACTCCCATCTACAAATAAACAAACAGGAAAACAAACATACAAAGAAACAGATTCAGTGCAGATTCTGCTACCATACTGTGTACAAAGAGCTGATGATTTGCAATGTAAATATGAGCCATGTGACACGTTACTATTCAGCACAATCAAACAGTAAATGGCTTGTAAAGCCAGAGAGCCAAATTGTGGACCCTAGTTACAGGCTACAACTAGCACCAGCATAACTATGGTCCAGAGTATTTCCTGGTCAAGTCACACGGTCTTGAAAAACTCCTTTAGACATACCATCAACAGGTACTATGTGCAAAGTTACAACCCAACGGCATCAGGTCTGGAGACTGTACAAGACCAGTCACTATAAGGTCTTCAGTGACTTGGGCTGTCCGTTCAGTTTTAGGATTCGCTCGGCATCCCGGGCGTTCTCTCTCAGTAGATCCATGTTGGCGTTGACATTCTCCTCCATCCACTCCTCCACTGTGTCTGGGAAGTAGATAGCCTCCATCTCCATACGGAAGTTCTCTATGTACGTCTCCCACTTATCCAACAGTCTGGAAGAGGAGACAAGGGTTTAACTAACAAAGAAGAGGCACTTTTTATTCCATTGTCCTCCAAGTGGCTGAATATCTCTCATACATCCAGATAATGTCTCTGTGGCGTTAATGATGAAGAGAAAGGTGATGGCTAACCATCAAGAATTTAAAAAAGCAATACTTACTTCTTCAGCCGACCTTGGAAGAATCCTATAATTCTTGGATTTGCAAAATTATATTTTCTGTGGTAGCGACTGAAACCCCCTTTGATGTGGCTGTATGAGATAATCATCAGACGAATAGACAATAAATTGTCATCAGAAAAATATATGGTATTTTCTTTGCATCTGAATTAATTATTTGCTTCTAATTACTTAAACTGTATTCTTCATACTCTGGAATCACAAATAAAAATTGAAGCGATGGATGCTTACTAGTGTTTCATGAGGGCCTCCACCTCCTTCTGCAGGTTTGTGTGAATGTAAAACACCATGTGGTAGATCTGAGAGCCTGAGAAGGCTCCACTCCCCTCACTACAGAGGCAGACAAACAGGAGAGAAAGGTCAAGCACTTTACCAAACAACATATGTTTTGTTAAGTTCACAAAGCAAGGCATTTCAAGTAAACCATATGTGACATGGTACAGTACAGGTTGACTTAAGAAAGGAATGTAGCCACACACTCTTGCTCTGACACAAAAGAGAAATCACCAAGTTCCACCTCCTCACCAATTTTCAGGTGTACGTTTTCCTTTCTCTAGAAAATTGCAATTGGTCTTTCTCATAATACAAAACAGTATTTCAGTTGAAGTTGACTCACATTTGATTAAATAGTACTGTTCTACTAATAACTGAGACTACTACTAACCAGATATCTTTCTCCACCTTGATGTTGCAGCCCAGTATGTGGTGAGCCTCCATCTTTGCATTTTCATCAAATGCACCTGTCCAACAGACACATGCATAATGTTAGTTACAAGACCGGTGTACTGTAATACTTTACCGATCTCATGTCCGTAGTGGACACGTTCTCTGGAGAGCTCACAAACTGCGCAACACTTCTGAGTAAGAAGCTTTGGTTAATTTCATTATATTCACTAGGTTTCTGTCAATTGCTTTATTGTCTTTTGTTTGGAGCACATGTCTGGTTTCTCAGTCTTGTAAATGTTGAGTGCACCCACGCTCACATAGTGCCAGGATAGGTCTGGTTTATTGTATTTAAAGAAAGAAATCGACTCAACAACTATCTTTTGGCATTTTTTTCATTACTCTACTGTTGATACAGTTCCTACGTTTTTTTGTCAGCAGTCAAGTTTTCAAGATATAGGATTTTCAAGAAGCAGTGTCACTTGCCACATCATCATGATGATGATACGTTTTGAATCATATGATAATTTTCCAAAATATAGTTGTTGAGTGGATTCTTCCTTTAAGTGTTCATTTGGATATGTTCTCATGAGTTCTGGTTGAGGATTTGTTTGGGGAGGCTGCAACTGAGCCTAGCAGACCCCACCTGATAGAGCTCTGCTACCCAACCCAAGCCCGGCTGGACCAGACATTATACATCGGGTTAGGGCCGGATAGGGCCTGTTTTTTCATCAATAGCTAGGGTATAGGCAGGACTTGGGTATAACTAAACTGATCACTATCATTTTCAAGCTGAGCCATTTGCGTGTGCTTTGCTGCGCAGCACAGTCATATCTGACTAAGATCATAACAAGGTGTAAGAAGTGCTTCAACCTCATCAAATATAAGACAGGAGATTATTTCACAGGAAATAATAATGTTCCTAGAGTTTTGTAGCTTACAGCTAACTGCTGTCTCATGTCTCTTCATTGAGCAGAGAAGCCCAAGCGGAGCTGTTGCGATGGATATTCACATTTATTTCTGATTTCTGGTTTTGGGCAGGGCCGGGCCTTAAATTTGGCAGACGCAATCAGGCCTGGGTAGGGTAGGGCCTGAATGTCACGGGCATGGGTAGGGCTCGGGCTTAAAATTCATGCCCGTGCAGGGTTCTACCACCTGTGCCTTTATGCTTAGGCTAGTTTTTGCCTGTTAGGAGGCTTTTTCTTTTTGAATACTGACATTTTGAAGTCAGACATTTGCAAATATATCAACATGTACATGTATCACCATCATCAACAGCACTGTGCAAATAGAATAAATAACACAAATTTGCACCTCTACTTGCCTGCCTCCTGATGAATCTTTGTCCTTATGACTGCGAGAAGGTTACTATTTTACAGTTCCCCTGGCACTTACCATGCTTTAAGCTCTGTAGACACATAGCCAGGGAGGGAATGCCAACTGGGAGGAGTTCACACAACACGGTATGATGCTCAAACCTGGAGGGTAAAATATTTCAAACACTTAGGTGCAGCACATCATAACACAGACGCACAGTAAAAGACAGGATCATCCTTTTGATTTAGTTTAATGGGCCAACGGAATGAGTTATGAGTCAATTAATCTAGTTCAACTATATAACATCATGCCTTATACAGTATATCTTCCGCATGCTCTGGTTTAGTACACACACTTTGAACATTACCAAGACATCAGTATCAGAGTCAATTGTGGTTGATTAGTGTCAGGGTTGCAAAATTCTGGTAATTTCCCCCAAATTACCAGGTTTTCCAGAAATCCCTGTTGAAAGATTCCTGGAATCAGAAGGGAATAAGCATGAAATCCGGAACCCTCCAACCAGGATTTCTGGAAAACCTTGGAATTTTGGAAAAGTAACAGAAATGTTGCAACCCTTATCAATGTCTTACCTCTGCCATCCTGTTAGCAGGATGCCATGGAGGGTTATGGAGTGGTATTTGGTCATAGAGTTCATGACCTTTATCCAGGACAGATGGTTCTGTAGCTGATAGTCAAGAGGGGTCCATCGCTGGTCAATACCTGTGCCCCCTTTAAATGCACTGGCGAACCATATACCCTTGAAACCGGCCTCATGGTATCTAGATATCAATGTTCCTGTTCAAAATAAAAAACAATAAAATGTGTAAACATCATATTTTCCCTCTCTTATTCAAAAGCTGTAAACAGTTTTACAATGGTCTAGATTCTCTGTCATCGGTAATAACATTTGCCCCACCGAAGACATTCTTTAAAAAAGTATACTCGGTCATAACATACTTTATATGGACAAATAAAATTCATTAAATAAACATTTGACATCTTTTTCAGTCGGAGGGTGGTTTAACCTTCCAGAATTGGAATTGTATCAACTTGCTACCCAAGGCTTTTACTCGTGACATATAGTTGAACTCACTAAAGAGGAACAATGGGTACATATTGAAGATGCACATGCTCATCCCCAGAATCTTTTCATGTGTCTATTTTTAATTAAAGGATAAAGCTAAGAACATTAACAACTTCATAGTTAAGAACACTTTAACAATATGAAGAAAATGAAATGTATTCTATAAGAACCAATATCACTGCCATACAATTCAACCCTATGGAACAATCCTTGGATAGCTTTTCAGAATTCACCAATAAATTGGTCC